>NW_027261029.1:135000-147794 GCF_045791955.1 Oncorhynchus clarkii lewisi
ACAGAGACACAGAGAGAGAGAGACAGAGAGAGAGAGCTCCTTAGCTCTGGCATCTTCCCCAATATTTGGAACCAAGGACTGATCACCCCAATCCACAAAAGTGGAGACAAATTTGACCCCAATAACTACCATGGAATATGCGTCAACAGTAACCTTGGGAAAATCCTCTGCATTATCATTAACAGCAGACTCGTACATTTACTCAATGAAAACAATGTACTGAGCAAATGTCAAATTGGCTTTTTACCAAATTACCGTACAACAGACCATGTATTCACCCTGCACACCCTAATTGACAACCAAACAAACCAAAACAAAGGCAAAGTCTTCTCATGCTTTGTTGATTTCAAAAAAGCCTTCGACTCAATGTGGCATGAGGGTCTGCTATACAAACTGATGTAAAGTGGTGTTGGGGGTAAAACATACGACATTATAAAATCCATGTACACAAACAACAAGTGTGCGGTTAAAATTGGCAAAAAACACACACATTTCTTCACACAGGGTCGTGGGGTTAGACAGGGACGCAGCTTAAGCCCCACCCTCTTCAACATATATATCAACGAATTGGCGCGGGCACTAGAAAAGTCTGTAGCACCCGGCCTCACCCTACTAGAATCCGAAGTCAAATGTCTGCTGTTTGCTGATGATCTGGTGCTTCTGTCACCAACCAAGGAGGGCCTACAGCAGCACCTAGATCTTATGCACAGATTCTGTCAGACCTGGGCCCTGACAGACCTGGGCCCTGACAGACCTGGGCCCTGACAGTAAATCTCAGTAAGACCAAAATAAGAGTGTTCCAAAAAAAGGTCCAGTCACCAGGACCACAAATACAAATTCCATCTAGACACCGTTGCCCTAGAGCACACAAAAAACTATACATACCTTGGCCTAGGTAACTTCCACAAAGCTGTGAACGATCTGAGAGACAAGGCAAGAAGGGCATTCTATGCCATCAAAAGGAACATAAATTTCAACATACCAATTAGGATCTGGCTAAAAATACTTGAATCAGTCATAGAGCCCATTGCCCTTGAATTCTGCAAAAATATCCTCTGTGTATCCTCCAGCAGTCCTCTCTCTCTCTCAGTTGCCCTCTCCTCTGTGTCAGGACAGGAGCAGTTATCAATCAGTCAGTGGGTGAGGTGGGTGGGTGGGTGGGGGGGGTTACATAGAACAGGCAGACTTCCAGGACCAGAGAGAGAGGGCATGCCGACTAAGGGACCCTTCAAGGGACTGGGGAGATACGGTATGTGTTTCTCTGGAGGTAGAGAGGGACTGGGGAGATACGGTGTTTCTCTGGAGGTAGAGAGGGACTGGGGAGATACAGTGTTTCTCTGGAGGTAGAGAGAGACTGGGGAGATACAGTGTTTCTCTGGAGGTAGAGAGAGACTGGGGAGATACGGTATGTGTTTCTCTGGAGGTAGAGAGAGACTGGGGAGATACGGTGTTTCTCTGGAGGTAGAGAGGGACTGGGGTGATACAGTGTTTCTCTGGAGGTAGAGAGAGACTGGGGAGATACAGTATGTGTTTCTCTGGAGGTAGAGAGGGACTGGGGTGATACAGTGTTTCTCTGGAGGTAGAGAGAGACTGGGGAGATACGGTATGTGTTTCTCTAGAGGTAGAGAGGGACTGGGGAAACACGGTATGTGTTTCTCTGGAGGTAGAGAGGGACTGGGGTGATACAGTGTTTCTCTGGAGGTAGAGAGGGACTGGGGAGATACGGTGTTTCTCTGGAGGTATAAAGGGACTGGGGAGACACGGTATGTGTTTCTCTGGAGGTAGAGAGGCACTGGGGTGATACGGTATGTGTTTCTCTGGAGGTAGAGAGAGACTGGGGTGATACAGTGTTTCTCTGGAGGTAGAGAGAGACGGTATGTGTTTCTCTGGAGGTAGAAAGAGACTGGGGAGATACGGTATGTGTTTCTCTGGAGGTAGAGAGGGACTGGGGAGATATAGTGTTTCTCTGGAGGTAGAGAGGGACTGGGGAGATATAGTGTTTCTCTGGAGGTAGAGAGAGACTGGGGAGATACAGTGTTTCTCTGGAGGTAGAGAGGGACTGGGGAGATACGGTATGTGTTTCTCTGGAGGCAGAGAGGGACTGGGGAGATACGGTATGTGTTTCTCTGGAGGTAGAGAGGGACTGGGGTGATACAGTGTTTCTCTGGAGGTAGAGAGGGACTGGGGAGATACGGTATGTGTTTCTCTGGAGGTAGAGAGGGACTGGGGAGATACGGTATGTGTTTCTCTGGAGGTAGAGAGGGACTGGGGTGATACAGTGTTTCTCTGGAGGTAGAGAGAGACTGGGGAGATACAGTATGTGTTTCTCTGGAGGTAGAGAGGGACTGGGGTGATACAGTGTTTCTCTGGCTGTACTCTATATCATCGACGGTATCCTTATGTAATACATGTATCACTAGCCACTTTATACTATACTATGCCACTTTGTTTACATACTCATCTCATTTGTACATACTGTACCCGATACCATCTACTGTATCTTGCCTATGCTGCTCTGTACCATTACTCATTCATATATCCTTATGTACATATTCTTTATCCCCTTACACTGTGTACAAGACAGTAGTTTTGGAATTGTTAGTTAGATTACTTGTTATTACTGCATTGTCGGAACTAGAAGCACAAGCATTTCGCTACACTCGCATTAACATCTGCTAACCATGTGTATGTGACAAATAAAATTTGATTTGATTTGATTTGATTTGATTGGAGGTAGAGAGAGACTGGGGAGATACGGTATGTGTTTCTCTAGAGGTAGAGAGGGACTGGGGAAACACGGTATGTGTTTCTCTGGAGGTAGAGAGGGACTGGGGTGATACAGTGTTTCTCTGGAGGTAGAGAGGGACTGGGGAGATACGGTGTTTCTCTGGAGGTAGAAAGGGACTGGGGAGACACGGTATGTGTTTCTCTGGAGGTAGAGAGGCACTGGGGTGATACGGTATGTGTTTCTCTGGAGGTAGAGAGAGACTGGGGTGATACAGTGTTTCTCTGGAGGTAGAGAGAGACGGTATGTGTTTCTCTGGAGGTAGAAAGAGACTGGGGAGATACGGTATGTGTTTCTCTAGAGGTAGAGAGGGACTGGGGAGACACGGTATGTGTTTCTCTGGAGGTAGAGAGGGACTGGGGAGATACAGTGTTTCTCTGGAGGTAGAGAGAGACTGGGGAGATACAGTGTTTCTCTGGAGGTAGAGAGGGACTGGGGAGATACGGTATGTGTTTCTCTGGAGGCAGAGAGGGACTGGGGAGATACGGTATGTGTTTCTCTGGAGGTAGAGAGGGACTGGGGAGATACAGCGTTTCTCTGGAGGTAGAGAGGGACTGGGGAGATACGGTATGTGTTTCTCTGGAGGTAGAGAGGGACTGGGGTGATACAGTGTTTCTCTGGAGGTAGAGAGAGACTGTTTCTCTGGAGGTAGAGAGAGACTGTTTCTCTGGAGTTAGAGAGAGACTGTTTCTCTGGAGGTAGAGAGAGACTGTTTCTCTGGAGGTAGAGAGGGACTGTTTCTCTGGAGGTAGAGAGGGACTGGGGAGATACGGTATGTGTTTCTCTGGAGGTAGAGAGGGACTGGGGAGATACGGTGTTTCTCTAGAGGTAGAGAGAGACTGGGGAGATACGGTGTTTCTCTGGAGGTAGAGAGGGACTGAGGAGATACGGTGTTTCTCTGGAGGTAGACAGGGACTGGGGAGATACAGTGTTTCTCTAGAGGTAGAGAGGGACTGGGGAGATACGGTGTTTCTCTGGAGGTAGAGAGGGACTGGGGAGGTACGGTATGTGTTTCTCTGGAGGTAGAGAGGGACTGGGGAGGTACGGTATGTGTTTCTCTGGAGGTAGAGAGGGACTGGGGAGATACAGTGTTTCTCTGGAGGTAGAGAGAGACTGGGGAGGTACGGTATGTGTTTCTCTGGAGGTAGAGAGAGACTGGGGAGATACGGTGTTTCTCTGGAGGTAGAGAGGGACTGGGGAGGTACGGTATGTGTTTCTCTGGAGGTAGAGAGGGACTGGGGAGATACAGTGTTTCTCTGGAGGTAGAGAGGGACTGGGGAGATACAGTGTTTCTCTAGAGGTAGAGATGTACTAGGGAACTGGTAAACAGACTCAGATAGGATGTCATGTGGCCCCACAGAGTTAAAGTAACATTTTGTTCTGGCCTCAGATGGTAGGAGAAGGAAATAAAAAAAAACATGACTTTGTTTTCTGAGGTTAATACAACAATCTCATCAAAGCAAAATAAATGGCAGTATGTTTGGAGCAAAACGATGAAAGTAAAACCCATTATAGATAATTAGTAGACTAAAGAGAGAGAGAGTGTTTTGAAAAGTATACCCAGAAATTGTATCTGCGGAATTCAATTCGGAGCTCAGCTAGGGTTGATGAAATCTCTCTCTGCAAACTAGTCTTCCTTTTCAGAAGTGTGCTCAACACTAAAACACCTGCTACACAGACAGGCACTCGCTTACATACCCTGGCTACTCACAAGTAGTGCACTATGTGGAGGGAAAGGGGGAAGTTTGGGACGCACACCTAAAGTCAGACAGACACACCTTTCAGCCCTGTGTCTATGAAGGGAAAATCATATGTCTGGTTGTTAGGCAGAAATACATGTCTGTTTCCATTGGAGAGCTGAGATGATTCTGTTCAGGTAGAACACTTCCTTCCATTGGAGAGCTGAGATGATTCTGTTCAGGTAGAACACTTCCTTCCATTGGAGAGCTGAGTTGATTCTGTTCAGGTAGAACACTTCCTTCCATTGGAGAGCCGAGTTGATTCTGTTCAGTTAGAACACTTCCTTCCATTGGAGAGCTGAGTTGATTCTGTTCAGTTAGAACACTTCCTTCCATTGGAGAGCTGAGTTGATTCTGTTCAGGTAGAACACTTCCTTCCATTGGAGAGCTGAGTTGATTCTGTTCAGTTAGAACACTTCCTTCCATTGGAGAGCTGAGTTTATTCTGTTGAGTTGGTGGGTGGAAGCCTGACACAATCCACAGAGACAGGTAATGTTCAGTAGCTAGGAGGAGGTGGGTGGAAGCCTGACACAATCCACAGAGACAGGTAATGTTCAGTAGCTAGGAGGGGGTGGGTGGAAACCTGACATACACCCCCCCCCCTGACTAGCTGGGTTGTATAGTAACAGGTGATGGATCCCCCCCTCCCCCCTGACTAGCTGGGTTGTATAGTAACAGGTGATGGATCTGTTCTCTGCATCATGCTCAGTGGGGTTTCACTGGCAGAGAGGAGAAAGGAGCCAGCATTTAGACACTGTAGCTGTTGGCAGGGTGAGGGGTGACAGTCTCACAGTATGTCAGACAGAGAGAGAGAGAGAGAGAGACAGAGACAGAGACAGAGAGAGAGAGAGAGAGAGAGAGAGAGAGAGAGAGAGAGAGAGAGAGAGACAGAGAGAGAGACAGACAGAGAGAGAGAGACAGAGAGAGAGAGAGACAGAGAGAACGCAAGAGAGCGAGAGTGTGTGTGTAAATATGGTGTGTGTAGGTGGGGTGCTCCAGGAGTTGCCCTTTAAAGGTTCTTCTCCTCGCCGTCACTCCCCCCCCCCACCCCTTTCCCCTCACATCACCCAGCGACAACACATCAGGGGGGGGGGGGGGGGGGGGGTCGTCCTCTCCTCACCCTCTCATAGCCTCAGCAGACTCTCTGGGGTAAATACTAATTACCCCTCTATCCAACACACAGAAGTTGGTTGAGAGTAGGGCTGACCCCATTTAGTCGACTGGTCAATGGGCTGTTGGTCAGCTGAGATTTCTTTAGCCAAACAGTAGTACAAATATATATAATAATATCATGGTGTACAAGACGCCTGTCTGATTGGCACCTGTCTGATTGGACTGATCCATTGTGGAGAGGCCGTGGGGATGGAACAGTCCATCACTAAGACATGTGCTACTGAAATTCTATACGATTCCATTACATAAGAACAATGGTGCAACACTAAATCAAAATATTATTTTATAACAAATGCGTTTGGATAGCGGTCGCTGTCCGCGGTTCTGAAACATCAGTGCGCTGTTGAATTGGCGCCTTTTCCTGGACCATGTTGCTATGTGGATAATAGCAGAGTTAACCGGCGTATTGGTGTTGAGAACAATGCGACGGAGACAGCAGTGGAGTGAGGAGACGAGGAAAAGAGCACTTCCTCCTCAATTGTGTTAAACAATTAAAAGGCAAGGAAACGCCAACTTAATTAGGTCTATAATCAATAGCCTAACTGTTAAATGTGCCTGGCTTTAATAAATCCTTCATTTATACACTACATATACACAAAAGTATGTGGACACCCCTTCAAATTAGTGGATTTCGGGCTATTTCAACCACACCCATTGCTGACAGGTGTATAATAAATCGGGCACACTGCCATGCAATCTCCATAGACAAACACGGGCAGTCGAATGGCCTTCCTGAAGAGCTCTGTGACTTTCAACGAGGCACCTTCATAGGCAGCCACCTTCCTAACAAGTCAGTACGTCCAATGTCTGCCCTCCTAGAGCTGCCCCGGTCAACTGGAAGTGCTGTTATTGTGAAGTGGAAACGTCTAGGAGCAACAACGGCTCAGCTGCGAAGTGGTAGGCCGCACAAGCTCACAGAACGGGACCGCTGAGTGCTGAAGTGCGTAAAAATCATCTGTCCTCGGTTGCAACACTCCACTACCGAGTTCCAAACTGCCTCTGGAAGCAACGTCGGCACAATAACTGTTTGTTCGGAAGCTTCGTGAAATGGGTTTCCATGGCCGAGCTGCCGCACACAAGCCTAAGATCACCATGCGCAATGCCAAGCGTCGGCTGGAGTGGTGTAAAGCTTGCCGCCATTGGACTCTGGACCAGTGGAAACGCGTTCTCTTGGAGTGATGAATCACGCTTCACCATGTGGCAGTCCGACGGACGAATCTGGGTTTGGCGGATGCCAGGAGAACGCTACTTGCACCAATGCATAGTGCCAACTGTAAAGTTGGTGGAGGAGGAATAATGGTTGTGGACTGTTTTTCATGGTTCGGGGCCCTTAGTTCCAGTGAAGAAAAATCTTAACGCTACAGCATACAATAATGACATTCTAGACGATTCTGTCCTTCCAACTTTATGGCAACAGTTTGGGGAAGGCTCTTTCCTGTTTCAGCATGACAACGCCCCCCGTGCACAAAGCAGAAATGGTTTGTTCAGATCGGTGTGGAAAAACTTGACTGGTATGCACAGAGCCCTGACCTCAACCCCATTGAACAACTTTGGGATGAATTGGAACACTGACTGCGAGCCGGGCCTAATTAGCCCAACAACAGTGCCCGACCTCACTAATGCTTGTGGCTGAACAGAATCAATTCCTCGCTAGGAATGTTCCAACATCTTGTGGATAGCTGCCACGCTTCCAGTTCATTTGTCACGTCCTCTGCATCCATTTTGCCGTCACGGGTTCAGAGTTTGTTATAACTAATTTATTGATGTGATTATGCTACGCTACAGGCCAGGTCCTATTGATGTGATTATGCTACGCTACAGGCCAGGTCCTATTGATGTGATTATGCTACGCTACGCTACGCTACAGGTCAGATTGATGTGATTATGCTACGCTACGCTACGCTACGCTACGCTACGGGTCAGGTCCTATTGATGTGATTATGCTACGCTACGCTACGCTACGCTACAGGTCAGGTCCTATTGATGTGATTATGCTACAGGTCAGGTCCTATTGTTGACTATGCTACGCTTCAGGTCAGGTCCTATTGATGTGATTACGCTACGCTACGCTACGCTACAGGTCAGGTCCTATTGATGTGATTATGCTACGCTACAGGTCAGGTCCTATTGATGTGATTATGCTACGCTACAGGTCAGGTCCTATTGATGCGATTATGCTACGCTACAGGTCAGGTCCTATTGATGCGATTATGCTACGCTACAGGTCAGGTCCTATTGATGTGATTATGCTACGCTACAGGTCAGGTCCTATTGGTCACGCGCATGTGATGCATACATGTGTCATGTAAAGAGAGCGAAGGGGGTTGAGGGAATGTTTTTCCTAAAACAAAATGAGGGATTTCAGTAACAGAACTTTTCAGTCAGAAATGGCAACATGGACAACGTGATAAACACTTGTAGTTGTCTGTGGTCGATGCAGCAGAGAGGAGAGAGAGTCAAACGAGTCACACAGTCACTCGCTGTAAAAACATAAATATATCATTAACACAGAGCAGCAAGTCTGAGCACAATCAAATCAGATGCGCTCGGACTCCCTCTACTCATTCGCGTGTCTTAAATTATTTCATCAAACAGTTTGCTTAAAGCATCAGACAAGCTCAGTGAATATAGTTGATTTGATTAAAACACAGAGGATGCGTCTATATATGGTTGCCTAAGATAGATTGTTGTTGTTGTTGTTGTTGTTGTTGTTGTTGACAACCCTAGTTGAGAGGAAAGAGATAAACATTTGTTTCAGTCATTTCACCAGCCGTCCAGCCCTGTTCCACGTGACACAGCCAGCCGTCCAACCCTGTTCCACGTGACACAGCCAGCCGTCCAACCCTGTTCCACGTGACACAGCCAGCCGTCCAACCCTGTTTCATGTGACACAGCCAGCCGTCCAACCCTGTTCCACGTGACACAGCCAGCCGTCCAGCCCTGTTCCCTGTGATTCAGCCAGCCGTCCAACCCTGTTCCACGTGACACAGCCAGCCGTCCAACCCTGTTCCACGTGACACAGCCAGCCGTCCAACCCTGTTCCCTGTGACACAGCCAGCCGTCCAACCCTGTTCCACGTGACACAGCCAGCCGTCCAGCCCTGTTCCCTGTGACTCAGCCAGCCGTCCAGACAGACATAGACATCCGTCCAGACAGACATAGACATCCGTCCAGACAGACATAGACATCCGTCCAGACAGACATAGACATCCGTCCAGACAGACATAGACATCCGTCCAGACAGACATAGACATCCGTCCAGACAGACAGAGACATCCGTCCAGACAGACATAGACATCCGTCCAGACAGACAGAGACATCCGTCCAGACAGACATAGACATCCGTCCAGACTGCCAGACATCCGTCCAGACAGACATAGACATCCGTCCAGACAGACATAGACATCCGTCCAGACAGACATAGACATCCGTCCAGACAGACATAGACATCCGTCCAGACAGACAGAGACATCCGTCCAGACAGACATAGACATCCGTTCAGACAGACATAGACATCCGTCCAGACAGACAGAGACATCCGTCCAGACTGCCAGAGACATCCGGACACATCCTGACTCCCCACCACCCGAACACGTCCTCCCAACCCTAACACACTCACTCACCCCTACCTTGGATCCATCTACACTGATGATGCGGTAGCTGTTGCGTGTGGAGTCGTAGAAGTAGGAAACGGTGACTGCCTGTTTGCTGGCTGGGACCCAGTTCTTCTTGGTGGTCGGGTCAATCTGGAACACATGGGCCCTGGTGGTGAAGATTGGCTGCTCCCTGCACGAGACGAGGAAGAGACGGAGAGAGGGAAAGAGGAGGAGGAGCGAGAGAGGGAGGGAGGGAGGGAGAGGGATGAGAAGGAGAAGATTAGGAGACCTCTAGTTTGGGTTGGAAGCTCTAGTAATTAATGGTTTGGGGTGTTAGAAACTCCCATGTATTCTATAGGTCAGTCTAAGAGCACATGCATTAGCGTGGAAATACTGAAAGTAACAAGTCAAAAACACAGATGACAGCAGGTCAGGTTCTGTGGTGTGAGCTGAGTACTGGGAGAGATCCAGGTCAGTAGATGACAGCAGGTCAGGTTCTGTGGTCTGAGCTGAGTACTGGGAGAGATCCAGGTCAGTAGATGACAGCAGGTCAGGTTCTGTGGTGTGAGTTGAGTACTGGGAGAGATCCAGGTCAGTAGATGACAGCAGGTCAGGTTCTGTGGTGTGAGTTGAGTACTGGGAGAGATCCAGGTCAGTAGATGACAGCAGGTCAGGTTCTGTGGTGTGAGTTGAGTACTGGGAGAGATCCAGGTCAGTAGATGACAGCAGGTCAGGTTCTGTGGTGTGAGTTGAGTACTGGGAGAGATCCAGGTCAGTAGATGACAGCAGGTCAGGTTCTGTGGTGTGAGTTGAGTACTGGGAGAGATCCAGGTCAGTAGATGACAGCAGGTCAGGTTCTGTGGTGTGAGTTGAGTACTGGGAGAGATCCAGGTCAGTAGATGACAGCAGGTCAGGTTCTGTGGTGTGAGTTGAGTACTGGGAGAGATCCAGGTCAGTAGATGACAGCAGGTCAGGTTCTGTGGTGTGAGTTGAGTACTGGGAGAGATCCAGTATAGATCTATGTCCTGCTAGGATTCCACCTAGTATAGATCTATGTCCTGCTAGGATACCTCCTAGTATAAATCTATGTCCTCCTAGTATAGATCTATGTCCTGCTAGTATAGATCTATGTCCTGCTAGGATAGATCTATGTCCTGCTAGTATAGATCTATGTCCTCCTAGTATAGATCTATGTCCTCCTAGTATAGATCTATGTCCTGCTAGGATAGATCTATGTCCTGCTAGTATAGATCTATGTCCTCCTAGTATAGATCTATGTCCTCCTAGTATAGATCTATGTCCTCCTAGTATAGATCTATGTCCTGCTAGGATAGATCTATGTCCTGCTAGTACAGATCTATGTCCTCCTAGTATAGATCTATGTCCTCCTAGTATAGATCTATGTCCTCCTAGTATAGATCTATGTCCTCCTAGTATAGATCTATGTCCTCCTAGTATAGATCTATGTCCTCCTAGTACAGATCTATGTCCTCCTAGTATAGATCTATGTCCTGCTAGGATAGATCTATGTCCTGCTAGGATAGATCTATGTCCTCCTAGTATAGATCTATGTCCTCCTAGTATAGATCTATGTCCTCCTAGTATAGATCTATGTCCTCCTAGTACAGATCTATGTCCTCCTAGTATAGATCTATGTCCTCCTAGTATAGATCTATGTCCTCCTAGTATAGATCTATGTCCTCCTAGTATAGATCTATGTCCTGCTAGGATAGATCTATGTCCTCCTAGTATAGATCTATGTCCTCCTAGTATAGATCTATGTCCTGCTAGTATAGATCTATGTCCTCCTAGTATAGATCTATGTCCTCCTAGTATAGATCTATGTCCTCCTAGTACAGATCTATGTCCTCCTAGTATAGATCTATGTCCTCCTAGTATAGATCTATGTCCTCCTAGTATAGATCTATGTCCTCCTAGTATAGATCTATGTCCTGCTAGTATAGATCTATGTCCTCCTAGTATAGATATATGTCCTCCTTGTATAGATCTATGTCCTGCTAGTACAGATCTATGTCCCCCTAGTATAGATCTATGTCCTCCTAGTACAGATCTATGTCCTCCTAGTATAGATCTATGTCCTCCTAGTATAGATCTATGTCCTCCTAGTATAGATCTATGTCCTCCTAGTATAGATCTATGTCCTGCTAGTACAGATCTATGTCCTCCTAGTATAGATCTATGTCCTCCTAGTATAGATCTATGTCCTCCTAGTATAGATCTATGTCCTCCTAGTATAGATCTATGTCCTCCTAGTATAGATCTATGTCCTCCTAGTATACCTCCTAGTACAGATCTATGTCCTCCTAGTATAGATCTATGTCCTCCTAGTATAGATCTATGTCCTCCTAGTATAGATCTATGTCCTCCTAGTATAGATCTATGTCCTCCTAGTATAGATCTATGTCCTCCTAGTATAGATCTATGTCCTGCTAGGATAGATCTATGTCCTCCTAGTATAGATCTATGTCCTCCTAGTATAGATCTATGTCCTCCTAGTATAGATCTATGTCCTCCTAGTATAGATCTATGTCCTCCTAGTATAGATCTATGTCCTCCTAGTATAGATCTATGTCCTGCTAGTATAGATCTATGTCCTCCTAGTATAGATCTATGTCCTCCTAGTATAGATCTATGTCCTGCTAGTACAGATCTATGTCCCCCTAGTATAGATCTATGTCCTCCTAGTACAGATCTATGTCCTCCTAGTATAGATCTATGTCCTCCTAGTATAGATCTATGTCCTCCTAGTATAGATCTATGTCCTCCTAGTATAGATCTATGTCCTGCTAGTACAGATCTATGTCCTCCTAGTATAGATCTATGTCCTCCTAGTATAGATCTATGTCCTCCTAGTATAGATCTATGTCCTCCTAGTATAGATCTATGTCCTCCTAGTATAGATCTATGTCCTGCTAGGATAGATCTATGTCCTCCTAGTATAGATCTATGTCCTCCTAGTATAGATCTATGTCCTCCTAGTATAGATCTATGTCCTCCTAGTATAGATCTATGTCCTCCTAGTATAGATCTATGTCCTCCTAGTATAGATCTATGTCCTGCTAGTATAGATCTATGTCCTCCTAGTATAGATCTATGTCCTCCTAGTACAGATCTATGTCCTCCTAGTATAGATCTATGTAGATGTAGTTTAGCCTGCTGCAGCGTAACATATTCCTGTAGCAGTCACCTGGGATGCCAGATCCTCAGTTTCCCTCCCAGTGGAGAGCAGGTGTTAATGTAACACTAACCCTGGAAATCACCTGGCAACCCGCAGCCAATTAGCACTTCATCAGCCCAAGCCTCTCACAGGAGGGAAGGAAAAACACACAGGCACTACACGAGCCCTATCAAGTTATAGGGAGAAGAAACACCACCACAGACACTGTCTCAGGTGCTCACGGGGTATCAGAGTCCTCCTGGTCAGCTGTTTTAATACCCGGCTGCATTAAGACAAAGGCTGGTAATTTCCGAGGACATCAC
>NW_027261030.1:0-215949 GCF_045791955.1 Oncorhynchus clarkii lewisi
CATAGCCACTTACAGAATCCTGAGTTTTAAGTCTTTAACCTGTTGGATCTCTGGGGGCGCTATTTCATTTTTGGATAAAAAACGTTCCCGTTTTAAGCGCGATATTTTGTCACGAAAAGATGCTCGACTATGCATATTCTTGACCGTTTTGGAAAGAAAACACTCTGAAGTTTCAGAATCTGCAAAGATTTTGTCTGTAAGTACCCCAGAACTCATTCTACAGGCGAAACCAAGATGATGCATCACCCAGGAATTAGCAGAATTTCTGAAGCTCTGTTTTCCATTGTCTCCTTATATGGCTGTGATTGCGCAAGGAATGAGCCTACACTTTCTGTCGTTCGCCCAAGGTCTTAGCAGCATTGTGACGTATTTGTAGGCATATCATTGGAAGATTGACCATAAGAGACTACATTTTCCAAGTGTCCGCCTGGTGTCCTGCGTCGAATTCGGTGCGTAATTGCCAGCTGCTTCCACTTTACCATTTGATTCAGGGGAGAAAGCATGTGTCCAAGAACGATGTATCAATGAAGAGATATGTGAAAAACACCTTGATGATTGATTCTAAACAGCGTTTGCCATGTTTTCAGTCGATATTATGGAGTTAATTTGGAAAAAAGTTCGCGTTTTGAGGACTGAATTTTCGGTTTTTTTTTGGTAGCCAAATGTGATGTATAAAACGGAGCTATTTCTAATACACAAAGAATCTTTTTGGAAAAACTGAGCATCTGCTATCCAACTGAGAGTATCCTCATTGAAAACATCAGAAGTTCTTCAAAGGTAAATGATTTTATTTGAAGGCTTTTATGTTTTTGTTGAAATGTTGCGTGCTGGATGCTAACGCTAATGCTAACGCTAAATCCTTTGTTTGCTAGCTACTGTTACACAAATTATTGTTTTCCTATGGTTGAGAAGCATATTTTGAAAATCTGAGATGACAGTTTTGTTTACAAAAGGCTAAGCTTGCGAGATGGCATATTTATTTCATTTCATTTGCGATTTTCATGAATAGTTAACGTTGCGTTATGGTAATGAGCTTGAGTCTGTATTCCTGATACCGAATCCGGTATGGGGAGTTCCAAGAGGTTAAGTTAAGAATTGACTGATCTACACAGGTTTGAATACAGTGATTTTCATAATGACAGGTTATGTGTTTCAAAACACTTTTAGGGTGAGCTAGCTTGATAGTTAACGTTTGCTTTAGTTTGCGCGCCAGCTCTGCAAATTCAGCAGGTGTGTGTGAAGGCTTCCAACAAAACTAATGACCTGCAGTGGATCAAACCATTGTGAGGCAAAGGGCGGGAGTCGCAATCTTTTGAAACTTAAAAACGCGCTATTAAGTGTCTATAATCAGCATAAGTGCTTTCATTGCGTTCATTGATGGGGTGATCCTGGAAATGAGTCACTAGTTCTGTGTGTAAATGGGCCCGTTTGATATTGTATAGAATGCTGTTTAAGTCTATTTTCTATTGTATACTGGGTTTCCCCAATGTAGTGTTTTTTGCTAAATGTGCAAGTGATTATATACATATATGACATTTGGAGTGTAGAGTGAAATGAAAGACAACCCCCCCTCTCCAAAAGTTGGGTCTGTGCTGTTGTGAGTTGAAAAGACTTGGATAAATTCATGATGAGAGGGGGTCAACTACCCCCTCTGCTGGGTAATCTAAGAAAGCAACTGGGGGATGAAAAGGGGGGAGTGTACAGGGGGTTGGGGGGAAAAGAAGGGTGTGGTGTGGGTCCAAATTGTGGGTAGAGCCTATTCTAAATTTAGCTGCTCACACCAATTCTTAAAAATGAGGTCTGCTGTGGTTGTTGTTCAGTGTATCAGGTCTGTTGTGTGGAATTCATCATGTGGTATCTCCAAGAGAAATGGGCCATGTGTGGTGATGTAACCGTTAATGACTTTGAGGTTCCGTTTTCGATCTGGTGAAAGGAGGTGTGAGTGGTTAATAATGGGGATGTAAATAATTGCATTAGGGAAAAAGTGACTCTTGCTTCCTTGTGCATTGATGCATTCTGTTTGATGTTTTGTATGGGTCATTATCCATATTGTTTATGCCCACCGAGAGAACCACTATGCATGCTGGTGTCTAAATGAACCTCTGTTTTCTCCAGGACCTTTTTGAAATGGTAAAATGTTGCTCCAGGGTAACTCTCCACTTGTATGGGTTATGGGTTATGAAATGGAGGGATTCTATTAACATTTGAGTCTCCCAAGACTAGTATTGGTTTATTTCCCTTAAAATTCCAATCTGCCACCTTGCCATTTGGTGTAATACTTAAAGGCCCGTAGATGTCCTCCTAGGATCATAAATTAAACTGAGGTAAGCTCCAAGTTGCCTCTTTTTCTGGGTGGCAGTGCAGAAGTCGATGTGGTGAGAGATTCATTCAACCATAGTGTTGTTAAATATGAACATAAACGCCATATTGTGCATTTAAATGGTTTCATTGTTTTGTTAAAGGAAAGGAAAAACCTAAAAGAGGAAGTGCCAAACTAAAACCAAACAAACCATAAATATATAGAGTAGAAATAAATTATGAATAAAACCATGTTCTTCTCCATCCATTTTCCTGTCTGTTAAAACCCATTTTCTAATACAGGCCATTTGGTGTTATTGTCTGTAGGTTCTGGATCCACTCCCGTGCTGCCCACAGGTCCAGAGGCCCACAGGTCCAGCCTATATGTGACTGTAACCCTGATATGGTAAGGTGAGTGATGGGGTGCTCCTGGAAGTGGGTTATGAGTAAATTGTAGGTTGATGTGGGCACTTGGCCAATGCAAGTTCAAAACAGACAGTGTGACCCAATTAAAGGCACTTCCGGTTGGCACAGGAAGCTATACGTAAACACATATCTTGCTTGGGGTATTCTCTTACAGAATCCTGAGTTTAAAGTCTTTATGTTAAAAATTGACTGATCTAGACAGGGTTGAATGCAGTCATTTTCACATTTGCAGGTTATGTACATCAAAATACCTTTTGGGTGAATTTAACCACTTCCGGATGCTCCAGGATGCTTAGATTCGACACAGGTAGACCTCATAGTGGTCTGATGGACTGTCATAGAAGACGGGTTCATAAGGCATTCATAACCCACATAGGCTTCAGGTTGAATTTAGAGGTGCAGGCAATGTATTCCTATGGGGAGAGAAGTCAATGCAAACTGTTTGAAGTAAACACCTTCTTTTAACTGCTAAGGGTTAATGCCACACGGCCAAGGTTAGGCTTGCACGGATCGGGAGGACCTCAGGAACGTACCTGAGGTCGAATTGTGCTTCTCACCCTAGCAGTTCTCTCACTGTCACCCAAAACAAATGACATTTTGGGCCTACTTTTCTCATGGTCGCTGCGCTCAGACCGAGCGAGCTACGGGATATCTCGTTGAACTCTGCACGGCCTAGAGATTATGTTTATGCCCTTGCCTGCTCTCTGTGTCTTTCAGCACCACACCTTTTCACTCCATCCTTGCTGTGTGTGTGTGTGTGTGTGTGTGAGAGCTTTTCTTTGACATCTGCTGGCGGAAATTACTGATTTACAGTTTAGGAGGGTTACCTAGTCACACATGTGAAGTTTTGGAAAGATGTGACTTTTTTAACCCTTCAAAACAGACAGTGTGACCCAATTAAAGGCACTTCCGGTTGGCACAGGAAGCTATAAGTAAACACATGTCTTTATTGACATAGCCACTTACAGAATCCTGAGTTTTAAGTCTTTAAGTTAAGAATTGACTGATCTACACAGGTTTGAATACAGTGATTTTCATAATGACAGGTTATGTGTTTCAAAACACTTTTAGGGTGAGCTAGCTTGATAGTTAACGTTTGCTTTAGTTTGCGCGCCAGCTCTGCAAATTCAGCAGGTGTGTGTGAAGGCTTCCAACAAAACTAATGACCTGCAGTGGATCAAACCATTGTGAGGCAAAGGGCGGGAGTCGCAATCTTTTGAAACTTAAAAACGCGCTATTAAGTGTCTATAATCAGCATAAGTGCTTTCATTGCGTTCATTGATGGGGTGATCCTGGAAATGAGTCACTAGTTCTGTGTGTAAATGGGCCCGTTTGATATTGTATAGAATGCTGTTTAAGTCTATTTTCTATTGTATACTGGGTTTCCCCAATGTAGTGTTTTTTGCTAAATGTGCAAGTGATTATATACATATATGACATTTGGAGTGTAGAGTGAAATGAAAGACAACCCCCCCTCTCCAAAAGTTGGGTCTGTGCTGTTGTGAGTTGAAAAGACTTGGATAAATTCATGATGAGAGGGGGTCAACTACCCCCTCTGCTGGGTAATCTAAGAAAGCAACTGGGGGATGAAAAGGGGGGAGTGTACAGGGGGTTGGGGGGAAAAGAAGGGTGTGGTGTGGGTCCAAATTGTGGGTAGAGCCTATTCTAAATTTAGCTGCTCACACCAATTCTTAAAAATGAGGTCTGCTGTGGTTGTTGTTCAGTGTATCAGGTCTGTTGTGTGGAATTCATCATGTGGTATCTCCAAGAGAAATGGGCCATGTGTGGTGATGTAACCGTTAATGACTTTGAGGTTCCGTTTTCGATCTGGTGAAAGGAGGTGTGAGTGGTTAATAATGGGGATGTAAATAATTGCATTAGGGAAAAAGTGACTCTTGCTTCCTTGTGCATTGATGCATTCTGTTTGATGTTTTGTATGGGTCATTATCCATATTGTTTATGCCCACCGAGAGAACCACTATGCATGCTGGTGTCTAAATGAACCTCTGTTTTCTCCAGGACCTTTTTGAAATGGTAAAATGTTGCTCCAGGGTAACTCTCCACTTTTATGGGTTATGAAATGGAGGGATTCTATTAACATTTGAGTCTCCCAAGACTAGTATTGGTTTATTTCCCTTAAAATTCCAATCTGCCACCTTGCCATTTGGTGTAATACTTAAAGGCCCGTAGATGTCCTCCTAGGATCATAAATTAAACTGAGGTAAGCTCCAAGTTGCCTCTTTTTCTGGGTGGCAGTGCAGAAGTCGATGTGGTGAGAGATTCATTCAACCATAGTGTTGTTAAATATGAACATAAACGCCATATTGTGCATTTAAATGGTTTCATTGTTTTGTTAAAGGAAAGGAAAAACCTAAAAGAGGAAGTGCCAAACTAAAACCAAACAAACCATAAATATATAGAGTAGAAATAAATTATGAATAAAACCATGTTCTTCTCCATCCATTTTCCTGTCTGTTAAAACCCATTTTCTAATACAGGCCATTTGGTGTTATTGTCTGTAGGTTCTGGATCCACTCCCGTGCTGCCCACAGGTCCAGAGGCCCACAGGTCCAGCCTATATGTGACTGTAACCCTGATATGGTAAGGTGAGTGATGGGGTGCTCCTGGAAGTGGGTTATGAGTTCCGTTTGTAGGTGTGCCCTTTTAATGTTATACAGGTGTTGTTTGAGTCTGGTTTCTATGGTGTGTTTGGTTTCTCCAATGTATTGTTTATTGCAAAGTGTACATGTAATTATATAAATGGTGTTATGTGTGTTCAATGAATAGGATTCTTGTACTGGTGCTGATGTGTGGCTGTGTATATTTGTAATGACCTTTATCTGTCGAAAATGGAAATTATGAGGTTTGAGGTCTTGTGGTGGCTTACTACTGAATCTTGCTTTGGTGAGGAGGTCCTTTAAGTGTTTGTTCTTTCTAAATGCTGAAATAATTCTGTATGGTTTGAGTGGTATGTAAGTGTGCTGAACTGTAGAGAAGTTGTGTTTGATTGATTGATGTAGGGGTCTAATTCTATGTGAAAATGTGGTTACTAGGGGGATGATAATTGTCTGTTGATTGAGTATTGATGACAAGGGAGAAGAGACAGAGGAAGTGTTCCGGTTTAGTGATTGGTGCAGATCACTTTCCATAGGGGAGTCAGGGTGAGGGAGGGAGATAGGATGAGAACCAGGGTAATGGTACACATTAGGGTTAGGCGTGAGGTTTGGGGAGGGGTCAAGGTTAGGAGTAGGATGATTTGCTGTGGTCTGTGAGTGTTGGATGAATGGGAGGGAGGGCGGCCAATGTGTTTTTAATGGTTCTTAAAAATCGTTTTGAATATCCTCTTCTAAGTGCATTGAATAGTGTATTTATTGCATAATCCAGGTCTTGCTTGCAAGATGATATCCTGTAGAACCGTATAATTTGTGATTTTATTATTCCCTTAAATGTATGTTTAGGATGGTAACTGTGTTTATGAAGTAAAGCATGTGTGTCTGTTGGTTTGAAGTAAACTCTAGTGTGTAGTGTTTTCTGTGATTGATTGTTATTATCTGGTTCGGTCTGGTCTGGTTCGGTCTGGTTCTGGTTCTGTTCTGGTCTGGTTTGGTTCGGTCTGGTCTGGTTCGCTCTGGTCTGGTTTGATCTGGTTCGCTCTGGTTCGGTCTGGTCTGGTCCGGTCTGGTTCGGTCTGGTCTGGTATGGTCTTTCTGGTTCGGTCTGGTCTGGTTTGGTCCGGTCTGGTCCGGTCTGGTCTGGTCCGGTTCGGTCTGGTCTGGTTCGGTCTGGTCCGGTCTGGTTCGGGTCTGGTTCGGTCTGGTCTGGTTCGGGTCTGGTTCGGGTCTAGTCCGGTCTGGTCTGGTTCGGGTCTGGTTCGTGTCTAGTCCGGTCTGGTCTGGTTCGGGTCTGGTTCGGGTCTGGTCCGGTCTGGTCTGGTTCGGGTCTGGTCCGGTCTGGTCCGGTCTGTTCTGGTCCGGTCTGGTCTGGTTCGGTCTGGTCTGGTCTGGTCCGGTCTGGTTCGGTCTGGTCTGGTTCGGTATGGTCTGGTTCGGTCTGGTTCGGTCTGGTCTGGTTCGGTCTGGTCTGGTTCGGTCTGGTCTGGTCTGGTTCGGTCTGGTCTGGTTCGGTCTGGTCTGGTCCGGTCTGGTCCGGTTTGGTCCGGTCTGGTTCGGTCTGGTTCGGTTCGGTCTGGTTCGGTCTGGTTCGGTCTGGTTCGGTCTGGTCTGGTTCGGTCTGGTTCAGTCTGGTTCGTTCTGGTCTGGTTCGTTCTGGTCTGGTTCGGTCTGGTCTGGTTCGGTCTGGTCTGGTTCGGTATGGTCTGGTTCGGTATGGTCTGGTTCGGTATGGTCTGGTCTGGTTCGGTCTGGTCTGGTCCGGTCTGGTTCGTTCTGGTTCGTTCTGGTTCGGTCTGGTTCGGTCTGGTCTGGTTCGGTCTGGTCTGGTTCGGTCTGGTCCGGTCTGGTCTGGTTCGTTCTGGTTCGGTCTGGTCTGGTTCGGTCTGGTTCGGTCTGGTCCGGTCTGGTCCGGTCTGGTCTGGTTCGTTCTGGTTCGGTCTGGTCTGGTCTGGTTCGGTCTGGTTCGGTTCGGTCTGGTCTGGTCTGGTTCGGTCTGGTCTGGTCTGGTTCGGTCTGGTCTGGTTCGGTCTGGTCCGGTCTGGTCTGGTTCGTTCTGGTTTGGTCTGGTCTGGTCTGGTCTGGTTCGGTCTGGTTCGTTCTGGTTCGGTCTGGTTCGGTCTGGTCCGGTCTGGTCTGGTTCGGTCTGGTCCGGTCTGGTCTGGTCCGGTCTGGTCTGGTTCGGTCTGGTCCGGTCTGGTCTGGTTCGGTCTTGTTCGGTCTGGTCTGGTTCGGTTCGGTCTAGTCTGGTCTGGTTCGGTCTGGTCTGGTTCGGTCTGGTCTGGTCTGGTTCGGTCTGGTCTGGTTCGGTCTGGTCTGGTTCGGTACGGTCTGGTATGGTCTGGTTCGGTCTGGTCTGGTCTGGTCTGGTCTGGTCTGGTCTGGTCTGGTCGGTCTGGTTCGGTCTGGTTCGGTCTGGTCTGGTTCGGTCTGGTCTGGTTCGGTCTGGTCCGGTCTGGTCTGGTTCGTTCTGGTTCGGTCTGGTCTGGTCTGGTCTGGTTCGGTCTGGTCCGGTCTGGTCCGGTCTGGTCTGGTTCGTTCTGGTTCGGTCTGGTCTGGTCTGGTTCGGTCTGGTTCGGTTCGGTCTGGTCTGGTTCGGTCTGGTTCGGTCTGGTCCGGTCTGGTCTGGTTCGTTCTGGTTCGGTCTGGTCTGGTCTGGTCTGGTCTGGTTCGGTCTGGTTCGTTCTGGTTCGGTCTGGTTCGGTCTGGTCCGGTCTGGTCTGGTTCGGTCTGGTCCGGTCTGGTCTGGTTCGGTCTGGCCAGGTCTGGTCTGGTTCGGTCTGGTCTGGTTCGTTCTGGTTCGGTCTGGTTCGGTCTGGCCAGGTCTGGTCTGGTTCGGTCTGGTCTGGTCTGGTCCGCTCTGGTTCGGTCTGGTCCGGTCTGGTCTGGTCTGGTTCGGTCTGGTTCGGTCTGGTCCGGTCTGGTCCGGTCTTGTCTGGTCTGGTCCGGTTTGGTCCGGTCTGGTCTGGTTCGGTCTGGTCTGGTCTGGTCTGGTCCGCTCTGGTCCGCTCTGGTTCGGTCTGGTCCGGTCTGGTTCGGTCTGGTCCGGTCTGGTTCGGTCTGGTCCGGTCTGGTCCGGTCTGGTCCGGTCTGGTTCGGTCTGGTCTGGTTCGGTCTGGTCTGGTTCGGTCTGGTCTGGTTCGGTCTGGTCTGGTCTGGTCTGGTTCGCTCTGGTTCGCTCTGGTTCGGTCTGGTTCGGTCTGGTCTGGTTCGGTATGGTCTGGTCTGGTATGGTCTGGTCTGGTTCGGTCTGGTCTGGTTCGGTCTGGTTCGGTCTGGTCTGGTTCGGTCTGGTCCGGTCTGGTCTGGTTCGTTCTGGTTCGGTCTGGTCTGGTCTGGTCTGCTTCGGTGTGGTCTGGCCTGGTCTAGTCTGGTTCGTTCTGGTTCGCTCTGGTCTGGTTCGGTCTGGTCTGGTTCGGTCTGGTATGGTCTGGTCTGGTTCGTTCTGGATCGCTCCGGTTCGGTCTGGTCCGGTCTGGTTCGGTCTGGTCTGGTTCGGTCTGGTTCGGTCTGGTCTGGTTCGTTCTGGTTCGGTCTGGTTCGGTCTGGCCAGGTCTGGTCTGGTTCGGTCTGGTCTGGTCTGGTCCGCTCTGGTTCGGTCTGGTCTGGTCTGGTTCGGTCTGGTTCGGTCTGGTCTGGTCTGGTTCGGTCTGGTTCGGTCTGGTCTGGTCTGGTCTGGTCCGGTCTGGTCCGGTTTGGTCTGGTTCGGTCTGGTTCGGTCTGGTCTGGTTCGGTCTGGTCTGGTCTGGTCTGGTTCGGTCTGGTCTGGTCTGGTTCGGTCTGGTCTGGTTCGTTCTGGTCTGGTTCGGTCTGGTCTGGTTCGGTATGGTTTGGTCTGGTCTGGTTCGGTCTGGTCTGGTCTGGTTCGGTCTGGTCTGTTTCGGTCTGGTCTGGTCTGGTCTGGTCTGGTTCGGTCTAGTCTGGTCTGGTTCGGTCTGGTTCGGTCTGGTTCGGTCTGGTTCGGTCTGGTCTGGTCTGGTCCGGTCTGGTCTGGTTCGTTCTGGTTCGGTCTGGTCTGGCCTGGTCTGGTCTGGTTCGTTCTGGTTCGCTCTGGTTCGGTCTGGTCCGGTCTGGTTCGGTCTGGTCTGGTCTGGTTCGGTCTGGTTCGGTCTGGTTTGGTCTGGTTTGGTCTGGTCTGTTTCGGTCTGTTCTGGTCTGGTCTGGTTCGGTCTGGTCTGGTCTGGTCCGGTCTGGTTCGGTCTGGTCCGGTCTGGTTCGGTCTGGTCTGGTTCGTTCTGGTTCGGTCTGGCCAGGTCTGGTCTGGTTCGGTCTGGTCTGGTTCGTTCTGGTTCGGTCTGGTTCGGTCTGGCCAGGTCTGGTCTGGTTCGGTCTGGTCTGGTCTGGTCCGCTCTGGTTCGGTCTGGTCCGGTCTGGTCTGGTCTGGTTCGGTCTGGTCCGGTCTGGTCTGGTCTTGTCTGGTCTGGTCCGGTTTGGTCCGGTCTGGTCTGGTTCGGTCTGGTCTGGTCTGGTCTGGTCCGCTCTGGTCCGCTCTGGTTCGGTCTGGTCCGGTCTGGTTCGGTCTGGTCCGGTCTGGTTCGGTCTGGTCCGGTCTGGTCCGGTCTGGTCCGGTCTGGTTCGGTCTGGTCTGGTTCGGTCTGGTCTGGTTCGGTCTGGTCTGGTTCGGTCTGGTCTGGTTCGCTCTGGTTCGGTCTGGTTCGGTCTGGTCTGGTTCGGTATGGTCTGGTCTGGTATGGTCTGGTCTGGTTCGGTCTGGTCTGGTTCGGTCTGGTTCGGTCTGGTCTGGTTCGGTCTGGTCTGGTCCGGTCTGGTCTGGTTCGTTCTGGTTCGGTCTGGTCTGGTCTGGTCTGCTTCGGTGTGGTCTGGCCTGGTCTAGTCTGGTTCGTTCTGGTTCGCTCTGGTCTGGTTCGGTCTGGTCTGGTTCGGTCTGGTATGGTCTGGTCTGGTCTGGTTCGTTCTGGTTCGCTCCAGTTCGGTCTGGTCTGGTTCGGTCTGGTTCGGTCTGGTCTGGTCTGGTTCGTTCTGGTTCGGTCTGGTTCGGTCTGGCCAGGTCTGGTCTGGTTCGGTCTGGTCTGGTCTGGTCCGCTCTGGTTCGGTCTGGTCTGGTCTGGTCTGGTCTGGTTCGGTCTGGTTCGGTCTGGTCTGGTCTGGTTCGGTCTGGTCTGGTCTGGTCTGGTCCGGTCTGGTCCGGTTTGGTCTGGTTCGGTCTGGTTCGGTCTGGTCTGGTTCGGTCTGGTCTGGTCTGGTCTGGTTCGGTCTGGTCTGGTCTGGTTCGGTCTGGTCTGGTTCGTTCTGGTCTGGTTCGGTCTGGTCTGGTTCGGTATGGTTTGGTCTGGTCTGGTCTGGTTCGGTCTGGTCTGTTTCGGTCTGGTCTGGTCTGGTCTGGTTCGGTCTAGTCTGGTCTGGTTCGGTCTGGTTCGGTCTGGTTCGGTCTGGTCTGGTCTGGTCCGGTCTGGTCTGGTTCGTTCTGGTTCGGTCTGGTCTGGTCTGGTTCGTTCTGGTTCGCTCTGGTTCGGTCTGGTCCGGTCTGGTTCGGTCTGGTCTGGTCTGGTTCGGTCTGGTTCGGTCTGGTTTGGTCTGGTTTGGTCTGGTCTGTTTCGGTCTGTTCTGGTCTGGTCTGGTTCGGTCTGGTCTGGTCTGGTTCGGTCTGGTTCGGTTCGGTTTAGTCTGGTCTGGTTCGGTCTGGTCTGGTTCGGTCTGGTCTGGTTCGATCTGGTCTGGTTCGGTCTGGTTCGATCTGGTCCGGACTGGTCTGGTTCGGTCTGGTTCGGTCTGGTTCGGTCTGGTCTGGTCTTGTTCGGGCTGGTTCGGTCTGGTTCGGTCTGGTTCGGTCTGGTCTGGTTCAGTCTGGTCTGGTTCAGTCTGGTTCAGTCTGGTCTGGTTCAGTCTGGTTCGATCTGGTCTGGTTCGGTCTGGTCTGGTCTGGTTCGGTCTGGTCTGGTCTGGTTCGGTCTGGTCTGGTTCGGTCTGGCCTGCTCTGGTCTGGTTCGTTCTGGTTCGCTCTGGTTCGGTCTGGTTCGGTCTGGTCTGGTTCGGTCTGGTTCGGTCTGGTCTGGTCTGGTTCGGTCTGGTTCGGTCTGGTCTGGTTCGGTATGGTTTGGTCTGGTCTGGTTCGGTCTGGTCTGGTCTGGTTCGGTCTGGTCTGGTTCGGTCTGGTCTGTTTCGGTCTGGTCTGGTCTGGTCTGGTTCGGTCTAGTCTGGTCTGGTTCGGTCTGGTTCGGTCTGGTTCGGTCTGGTCTGGTCTGGTCCGGTCTGGTCTGGTTCGTTCTGGTTCGGTCTGGTCTGGCCTGGTCTGGTCTGGTTCGTTCTGGTTCGCTCTGGTTCGGTCTGGTCCGGTCTGGTTCGGTCTGGTCTGGTCTGGTTCGGTCTGGTTCGGTCTGGTTTGGTCTGGTTTGGTCTGGTCTGTTTCGGTCTGTTCTGGTCTGGTCTGGTTCGGTCTGGTCTGGTCTGGTCCGGTCTGGTTCGGTCTGGTCCGGTCTGGTTCGGTCTGGTCTGGTTCGTTCTGGTTCGGTCTGGCCAGGTCTGGTCTGGTTCGGTCTGGTCTGGTTCGTTCTGGTTCGGTCTGGTTCGGTCTGGCCAGGTCTGGTCTGGTTCGGTCTGGTCTGGTCTGGTCCGCTCTGGTTCGGTCTGGTCCGGTCTGGTCTGGTCTGGTTCGGTCTGGTTCGGTCTGGTCCGGTCTGGTCTGGTCTTGTCTGGTCTGGTCCGGTTTGGTCCGGTCTGGTCTGGTTCGGTCTGGTCTGGTCTGGTCCGCTCTGGTTCGGTCTGGTCCGGTCTGGTTCGGTCTGGTCCGGTCTGGTCCGGTCTGGTCTGGTTCGGTCTGGTCTGGTTCGGTCTGGTCTGGTTCGGTCTGGTCTGGTTCGGTCTGGTCTGGTTCGGTCTGGTCTGGTTCGCTCTGGTTCGCTCTGGTTCGGTCTGGTTCGGTCTGGTCTGGTTCGGTATGGTCTGGTCTGGTATGGTCTGGTCTTGTTCGGTCTGGTCTGGTTCGGTCTGGTTCGGTCTGGTCTGGTTCGGTCTGGTCTGGTCCGGTCTGGTCTGGTTCGTTCTGGTTCGGTCTGGTCTGGTCTGGTCTGCTTCGGTGTGGTCTGGCCTGGTCTAGTCTGGTTCGTTCTGGTTCGCTCTGGTCTGGTTCGGTCTGGTCTGGTTCGGTCTGGTATGGTCTGGTCTGGTCTGGTTCGTTCTGGTTCGCTCCGGTTCGGTCTGGTCTGGTTCGGTCTGGTTCGGTCTGGTCTGGTCTGGTTCGTTCTGGTTCGGTCTGGTTCGGTCTGGCCAGGTCTGGTCTGGTTCGGTCTGGTCTGGTCTGGTCCGCTCTGGTTCGGTCTGGTCTGGTCTGGTTCGGTCTGGTTCGGTCTGGTCTGGTCTGGTTCGGTCTGGTTCGGTCTGGTCTGGTCTGGTCCGGTCTGGTCCGGTTTGGTCTGGTTCGGTCTGGTTCGGTCTGGTTCGGTCTGGTCTGGTCTGGTCTGGTTCGGTCTGGTCTGGTCTGGTTCGGTCTGGTCTGGTTCGTTCTGGTCTGGTTCGGTCTGGTCTGGTTCGGTATGGTTTGGTCTGGTCTGGTTCGGTCTGGTCTGGTCTGGTTCGGTCTGGTCTGGTTCGGTCTGGTCTGGTCTGGTCTGGTTCGGTCTAGTCTGGTCTGGTTCGGTCTGGTTCGGTCTGGTTCGGTCTGGTCTGGTCTGGTCCGGTCTGGTCTGGTTCGTTCTGGTTCGGTCTGGTCTGGCCTGGTCTGGTCTGGTTCGTTCTGGTTCGCTCTGGTTCGGTCTGGTCCGGTCTGGTTCGGTCTGGTCTGGTCTGGTTCGGTCTGGTTCGGTCTGGTTTGGTCTGGTTTGGTCTGGTCTGTTCTGGTCTGGTCTGGTTCGGTCTGGTCTGGTCTGGTTCGGTCTGGTTCGGTCTGGTTCGGTTCGGTTTAGTCTGGTCTGGTTCGGTCTGGTCTGGTTCGGTCTGGTCTGGTTCGATCTGGTCTGGTTCGGTCTGGTTCGATCTGGTCCGGACTGGTCTGGTTCGGTCTGGTTCGGTCTGGTTCGGTCTGGTCTGGTCTTGTTCGGGCTGGTTCGGTCTGGTTCGGTCTGGTTCGGTCTGGTCTGGTTCAGTCTGGTCTGGTTCAGTCTGGTTCAGTCTGGTCTGGTTCAGTCTGGTTCGATCTGGTCTGGTTCGGTCTGGTCTGGTCTCGGTCTGTTCTGGGTCTGGTCTGGTTCGGTCTGGCCTGCTCTGGTCTGGTTCGTTCTGGTTCGCTCTGGTTCGGTCTGGTTCGGTCTGGTCTGGTTCGGTCTGGTTCGGTCTGGTCTGGTCTGGTTCGGTCTGGTTCGGTCTGGTCTGGTTCGGTCTGGTCTGGTTCGGTCTGGTTCAGTCTGGTCTGGTTCGGTCTGGTCTGGTTCGGTCTGGTCTGGTCTGGTTCGGTCTGGTCTGGTCTGGTTCGGTCTGGTCTGGTCTGGTTCGGTCTGGTCTGGTCTGGTTCGGTATGGTCTGGTATGGTTCATTCTGGTTCGCTCTGGTTCGCTCTGGTTCGGTCTGGTTCAGTCTGGTTTGGTATGGTCTGGTCTGGTTCAGTCTGGTTCGGTATGGTCTGGTCTGGTATGGTCTGGTCTGGTTCGGTCTGGTCTGGTCTGGTTCGTTCTGGTCTGGTTCGGTCTGGTCTGGTCTGGTTCGGTCTGGTCTGGTTCGTTCTGGTTCGTTCTGGTTCGGTCTGGTTCGGTCTGGTCTGGTCTGGTCTGGTTCGGTCTGGTTCGTTCTGGTTCGCTCTGGTTCGGTCTGGTCCGGTCTGGTCTGGTCTGGTTCGGTCTGGTCTGGTTCGGTCTGGTTCGGTCTGGTCTGGTTCGGTTCGGTCTAGTCTGGTCTGGTTCGGTCTGGTCTGGTTCGGTCTGGTCTGGTCTGGTTCGGTCTGGTCTGGTCTGGTCTGGTCTGGTTCGGTCTGGTCTGGTCTGGTTCGGTCTGGTCTGGTTCGGTCTGGTCTGGTCTGGTTCGGTCTGTTCTGGTTCGCTCTGGTTCGGTCTGGTCCGGTCTGGTCTGGTCTGGTCTGGTTCGGTCTGGTCTGGTTCGGTCTGGTTCGGTCTGGTCTGGTTCGGTTCGGTCTAGTCTGGTCTGGTTCGGTCTGGTCTGGTCTGGTTCGGTCTGGTCTGGTTCGGTTCGTTCTGGTCTGGTTCGGTCTGGTTCAGTCTGGTCCGGTCTGGTCTGGTTCGGTCTGGTTCGGTCTGGTCCGGTCTGGTCTGGTTCGGTCTGGTCTGGTTCGGTCTGGTCTGGTTCAGTCTGGTCTGGTTCAGTCTGGTCTGGTTCAGTCTGGTTCGGTCTGGTCTGGTTCGGTCTGGTCTGGTTCGGTCTGGTCTGGTCTGGTTCGGTCTGGTCTGGTTCGGTCTGGTTCGGTTCGGTCTGGTTCGGTTCGGTCTGGTTCGGTTCGGTCTGGTCTGGTTCGGTCTGGTTCGGTCTGGTCTGGTTCGGTCTGGTCTGGTTCGGTCTGGTCTGGTTCGGTCTGGTCTGGTTCGGTCTGGTCTGGTCTGGTCTCGTCTGGTTCGGTATGGTCTGGTTTGTTCTGGTCTGGTCTGGTTCGGTCTGGTTCGGTCTGGTCTGGTTCGGTATGGTCTGGTCTGGTATGGTCTGGTCTGGTTCGGTCTGGTCTGGTTCGGTCTGGTTCGGTCTGGTCTGGTTCGGTCTGGTCTGGTCCGGTCTGGTCTGGTTCGTTCTGGTTCGGTCTGGTCTGGTCTGGTCTGCTTCGGTGTGGTCTGGCCTGGTCTAGTCTGGTTCGTTCTGGTTCGCTCTGGTCTGGTTCGGTCTGGTCTGGTTCGGTCTGGTATGGTCTGGTCTGGTCTGGTTCGTTCTGGTTCGCTCCGGTTCGGTCTGGTCCGGTCTGGTTCGGTCTGGTCTGGTTCGGTCTGGTTCGGTCTGGTCTGGTCTGGTTCGTTCTGGTTCGGTCTGGTTCGGTCTGGCCAGGTCTGGTCTGGTTCGGTCTGGTCTGGTCTGGTCCGCTCTGGTTCGGTCTGGTCTGGTCTGGTCTGGTTCGGTCTGGTTAGGTCTGGTCTGGTCTGGTTCGGTCTGGTTCGGTCTGGTCTGGTCTGGTCCGGTCTGGTCCGGTTTGGTCTGGTTCGGTCTGGTTCGGTCTGGTCTGGTTCGGTCTGGTCTGGTCTGGTCTGGTTCGGTCTGGTCTGGTCTGGTTCGGTCTGGTCTGGTTCGTTCTGGTCTGGTTCGGTCTGGTCTGGTTCGGTATGGTTTGGTCTGGTCTGGTTCGGTCTGGTCTGGTCTGGTTCGGTCTGGTCTGTTTCGGTCTGGTCTGGTTCGGTCTAGTCTGGTCTGGTTCGGTCTGGTTCGGTCTGGTTCGGTCTGGTCTGGTCTGGTCCGGTCTGGTCTGGTTCGTTCTGGTTCGGTCTGGTTCGGTCTGGTCCGGTCTGGTTCGGTCTGGTCTGGTCTGGTTCGGTCTGGTTCGGTCTGGTTTGGTCTGGTTTGGTCTGGTCTGTTTCGGTCTGTTCTGGTCTGGTCTGGTTCGGTCTGGTCTGGTCTGGTTCGGTCTGGTTCGGTCTGGTTCGGTTCGGTTTAGTCTGGTCTGGTTCGGTCTGGTCTGGTTCGGTCTGGTCTGGTTCGATCTGGTCTGGTTCGGTCTGGTTCGATCTGGTCCGGACTGGTCTGGTTCGGTCTGGTTCGGTCTGGTTCGGTCTGGTCTGGTCTTGTTCGGGCTGGTTCGGTCTGGTTCGGTCTGGTTCGGTCTGGTCTGGTTCAGTCTGGTCTGGTTCAGTCTGGTTCAGTCTGGTCTGGTTCAGTCTGGTTCGATCTGGTCTGGTTCGGTCTGGTCTGGTCTGGTTCGGTCTGGTCTGGTCTGGTTCGGTCTGGTCTGGTTCGGTCTGGCCTGGTCTGGTCTGGTTCGTTCTGGTTCGCTCTGGTTCGGTCTGGTTCGGTCTGGTCTGGTTCGGTCTGGTTCGGTCTGGTCTGGTCTGGTTCGGTCTGGTTCGGTCTGGTCTGGTTCGGTCTGGTCTGGTTCGGTCTGGTTCAGTCTGGTCTGGTTCGGTCTGGTCTGGTTCGGTCTGGTCTGGTCTGGTTCGGTCTGGTCTGGTCTGGTTCGGTCTGGTCTGGTCTGGTTCGGTATGGTCTGGTATGGTTCATTCTGGTTCGCTCTGGTTCGCTCTGGTTCGGTCTGGTTCAGTCTGGTCTGGTATGGTCTGGTCTGGTTCGGTCTGGTTCGGTATGGTCTGGTCTGGTATGGTCTGGTCTGGTTCGGTCTGGTCTGGTCTGGTTCGTTCTGGTCTGGTTCGTTCTGGTCTGGTCTGGTTCGGTCTGGTCTGGTTCGTTCTGGTTCGTTCTGGTTCGGTCTGGTTCGGTCTGGTCTGGTCTGGTCTGGTTCGGTCTGGTTCGTTCTGGTTCGCTCTGGTTCGGTCTGGTCCGGTCTGGTCCGGTCTGGTCTGGTCTGGTTCGGTCTGGTCTGGTCTGGTTCGGTCTGGTTCGGTTCGGTCTGGTCTGGTCTGGTCTGGTCTGGTTCGGTCTGGTTCGGTCTGGTCTGGTCTGGTTCGGTCTGTTCTGGTTCGCTCTGGTTCGGTCTGGTCCGGTCTGGTCTGGTTCGGTCTGGTCTGGTTCGGTCTGGTTCGGTCTGGTCTGGTTCGGTTCGGTCTAGTCTGGTCTGGTTCGGTCTGGTCTGGTCTGGTTCGGTCTGGTCTGGTTCGGTTCGTTCTGGTCTGGTTCGGTCTGGTTCAGTCTGGTCCGGTCTGGTCTGGTTCGGTCTGGTTCGGTCTGGTCCGGTCTGGTCTGGTTCGGTCTGGTCTGGTTCGGTCTGGTCTGGTTCAGTCTGGTCTGGTTCAGTCTGGTCTGGTTCAGTCTGGTCTGGTTCAGTCTGGTTCGGTCTGGTCTGGTTCGGTCTGGTCTGGTTCGGTCTGGTCTGGTCTGGTTCGGTCTGGTCTGGTTCGGTCTGGTTCGGTTCGGTCTGGTTCGGTTCGGTCTGGTTCGGTCTGGTCTGGTTCGGTCTGGTTCGGTCTGGTCTGGTCTGGTCTGGTTCGGTCTGGTCTGGTTCGGTCTGGTCTGGTCTGGTCTCGTCTGGTTCGGTATGGTCTGGTTCGTTCTGGTCTGGTCTGGTTCGGTCTGGTTCGGTCTGGTCTGGTTCGGTCTGGTTCGCTCTGGTTCGGTCTGGTTCGGTCTGGTCTGGTTCGGTCTGGTCTGGTTCGGTCTGGTTCGGTCTGGTCTGGTTCGGTCTGGTCTGGTCTGGTCTGGTTCGGTCTGGTCTGGTTCGTTCTGGTTCGCTCTGGTTCGGTCTGGTCCGGTCTGGTCTGGTCTGGTTCGGTCTGGTCTGGTTCGGTCTGGTTCGGTCTGGTCTGGTCTGGTTCTTTCTGGTTCGCTCTGGTTCGGTCTGGTCTGGTTCGGTCTGGTCTGGTTCGGTCTGGTTTGGTTCGGTCTGGTCTGGTTCGGTCTGGTCTGGTCCGGTCTGGTCTGGTTCGGTCTGGTCTGGTTCGGTCTGGTATGGTCTGGTCTGGTCTGGTTCGTTCTGGTTCGCTCCGGTTCGGTCTGGACCGGTCTGGTTCGGTCTGGTCTGGTTCGTTCTGGTTCGGTCTGGTCTGGTCTGGTTCGTTCTGGTTCGGTCTGGTCTGGTTCGGTCTGGTCTGGTCTGGTCCGCTCTGGTTCGGTCTGGTCTGGTCCGCTCTGGTTCGGTCTGGTCTGGTCTGGTCTGGTCTGGTTCGGTCTGGTTCGGTCTGTTCTGGTTCGGTCTGGTCTGGTTCGGTCTGGTCTGGTTCGGTCTGGTCTGGTTCGGTATGGTCTGGTCTGGTCTGGCCAGGTCTGGTCTGGTCTGGTTCGGTCTGGTCTGGTTCGGTCTGGTCCGGTTTGGTCTGGTCTGGTCTGGTTCGGTCTGGTTCGGTCTGGTTCGGTCTGGTCTGGTTCGTTCTGGTTCGGTCTGGTTCGGTCTGGTCTGGTTCGTTCTGGTTCGGTCTGGTTCGGTCTGGTCTGGTTCGTTCTGGTTCGGTCTGGTTCGTTCTGGTTCGGTCTGGTTCGGTCTGGTCTGGTCTGGTTCGCTCTGGTTCGGTCTGGTTCGGTCTGGTCTGGTTCGGTCTGGTCTGGTTCGGTCTGGTCTGGTTCGGTCTGGTCTGGTTCGGTCTGGTCTGGTCTGGTCCGGTCTGGTTCGGTCTGGTCTGGTTCGGTCTGGTCTGGTCTGGTCCGGTCTGGTCTGGTTCGTTCTGGTTCGGTCTGGTTCGGTCTGGTTCGGTCTGGCCTGGTCTGGTCTGGTTCGGTCTGGTTCGGCTGGTCTGGTTCGGCTGGTCTGGTCTGGTTCGGTCTGGTCTGGTTCGGTCTGGTCTGGTTCGGTCTGGTTTGGCCTGGTTCGGTCTGGTTCGGTCTGTTCTGGTTCGGTCTGGTCTGGTTCGGTCTGGTTCGGTCTGGTCTGGTTCGATCTGGTTCGGTCTGGTTGCGTCTGGTTCGGTCTGGTCCCGTCTGGTTCGGTCTGGTCTGGTCTGGTTCGTTCTGGTCTGGTTCGGTCTGGTTCGGTCTGGTCTGGTTCGGTTCGGTCTAGTCTGGTCCGGTCTGGTCTGGTCTGGTTTGGTCTAGTCTGGTCTGGTTCGGTCTGATCTGGTTCGGTCTGGTTCGGTCTGGTCTGGTTCGGTCTGGTCCGGTCTGGTCTGGTTCGGTCTGGTTCGGTCTGGTTCGGTCTGGTCTGGTTCGGTCTGGTTCGGTCTGGTCTGGTTCGGTCTGGTCTGGTTCAGTCTGGTCTGGTCTGGTTCGGTCTGGTTCGATCTGGTTCGGTCTGGCCTGATCTGGTCTGGTTCGTTCTGGTTCGGTCTGGTTCGGTCTGGTCTGGTTCGGTCTGGTCTGGTTCGGTCTGGTCTGGTTCGGTCTGGTCTGGTTCGGTCTGGTCTGGTTCAGTCTGGTCTGGTTCAGTCTGGTCTGGGTCTGGTTCGGTCTGGTCTGGTATGGTCTGGTCTGGTCTGGTTCGTTCTGGTCTGGTCTGGTTCGGTCTGGTCTGGTCTGGTTCGGTCTGGTTCGGTCTGGCCTGGTCTGGTCTGGTTCGTTCTGGTTCGGTCTGGTCCGGTCTGGTTCGGTCTGGTCTGGTCTGGTCTGGTTCGGTCTGTTCTGGTCTGGTCTGGTTCGTTCTGGTTCGGTCTGGTCTGGTTCGGTCTGGTCTGGTCTGGTTCGTTCTGGTTCGCTCTGGTTCGGTCTGGTCGGTCTGGTCGGTTCGGTCTGGTCTGGTTCGGTATGGTCTGGTATGGTCTGGTCTGGTTCGGTCTGGTCTGGTTCGGTCTGGTCTGGTTCGGTTCGGTCTAGTCTGGTCTGGTTCGGTCTGGTTCGGTCTGGTCTGGTCTGGTTCGGTCTGGTCTGGTCTGGTTCGGTCTGGTCTGGTCTGGTTCGGTCTGGTCTGGTTCGGTCTGGTTCGGTCTGGTTCGGTCTGGTCTGGTTCGGTCTGGTCTGGTTCGGTCTGGTCTGGTTCGGTCTGGTCTGGTTCAGTCTGGTCTGGTTCAGTCTGGTCTGGTTCAGTCTGGTCTGGTTCAGTCTGGTCTGGTTCAGTCTGGTTCGGTCTGGTCTGGTTCGGTCTGGTCTGGTCTGGTTCGGTCTGGTCTGGTTCGGTCTGGTCTGGTCTGGTTCGGTCTGGTCTGGTTCGGTCTGGTCTGGTTCGGTCTGGTCTGGTTCGGTCTGGTCTGGTCTCGTCTGGTTCGGTATGGTCTGGTTCGTTCTGGTCTGGTCTGGTTCGGTCTGGTTCGGTCTGGTCTGGTTCGGTCTGGTTCGCTCTGGTTCGGTCTGGTCCGGTTCGGTCTGGTCTGGTTCGGTCTGGTCTGGTTCGGTCTGGTTCAGTCTGGTCTGGTTCGGTCTGGTCTGGTTCAGTCTGGTCTGGTCTGGTTCGGTCTGGTCTGGTCTGGTTCGGTATGGTCTGGTATGGTTCATTCTGGTTCGCTCTGGTTCGCTCTGGTTCGGTCTGGTTCGGTCTGGTCTGGTTCGGTCTGGTTCGGTATGGTCTGGTCTGGTATGGTCTGGTCTGGTCTGGTCTGGTTCGGTCTGGTTCGGTATGGTCTGGTCTGGTATGGTCTGGTCTGGTCTGGTTCGGTCTGGTCTGGTCTGGTTCGGTCTGGTCTGGTTCGGTCTGGTCTGGTCTGGTTCGTTCTGGTCTGGTTCGGTCTGGTCTGGTTCGGTCTGGTCTGGTTCGTTCTGGTTCGGTCTGGTTCGGTCTGGTCTGGTCTGGTCTGGTTCGGTCTGGTCTGGTCTGGTCTGGTCTGGTTCGCTCTGGTTCGGTCTGGTCCGGTCTGGTCCGGTCTGGTCTGGTCTGGTTCGGTCTGGTCTGGTTCGGTCTGGTTCGGTCTGGTCTGGTTCGGTTCGGTCTAGTCTGGTCTGGTTCGGTCTGGTTCGGTCTGGTTCGGTCTGGTCTGGTTCGGTCTGGTCTGGTCTGGTTCGGTCTGGTCTGGTCTGGTTCGGTCTGGTCTGGTTCGGTCTGGTCTGGTTCGGTCTGGTCTGGTCTGGTTCGGTCTGGTCTGGTCTGGTTCGGTCTGGTCTGGTCTGGTTCGGTCTGTTCTGGTTCGCTCTGGTTCGGTCTGGTCCGGTCTGGTCTGGTCTGGTCTGGTTCGGTCTGGTCTGGTTCGGTCTGGTTCGGTCTGGTCTGGTTCGGTCTGGTCTGGTTCGGTCTGGTTCGGTATGGTCTGGTTCGGTCTGGTCTGGTTCGGTCTGGTCTGGTTCGGTCTGGTCTGGTCTGGTTCGGTCTGGTCTGGTCCGGTCTGGTCTGGTCTGGTTCGGTCTGGTCTGGTTCGGTCTGGTCTGGTTCGTTCTGGTTCGCTCTGGTTCGGTCTGGTCCGGTCTGGTCTGGTTCGGTATGGGCTGGTCTGGTTCGGGTCTGGTTCGGTCTGGTCTTGTCTGGTTCGGTCTGGTCTGGTCTGTTTTGTTCTGGTTCGGTCTGGTTCGGTCTGGTCTGGTTCGGTCTGGTCTGGTCTGGTTCGTTCTGGTTCGGTCTGGTCCCGTCTGGTCCCGTCTGGTCTGTTTCGCTCTGGTTCGGTCTGGTCTGGTCTGGTTCGGTCTGGTCTGGTTCGGTATGGTCTGGTCTGGTTCGGTCTGTTCTGGTCTGGTCCGGTCTGGTTCGGGTCTGGTTCGGTCTGGTCCGGTCTGGTTCGGTCTGGTCTGGTCTTGTCTGGTTTGGTCTGGTTCGGTCTGGTTCGGTCTGGTCTGGTCTGGTCTTGTCTGGTTCGGTCTGGTTCGGTCTGGTTCGGTCTGGTCTGGTCTGGTCTGGTTCGGTCTGGTACGGTCTGGTACGGTCTGGTACGGTCTGGTCCGGTCTGGTTCGGTCTGGTCTGGTTCGGTCTGGTTCGGTCTGGTCTGGTTTGGTCTGGTCTGGTCTGGTTCGGTCTGGTACGGTCCGGTCTGGTCTGGTCTGGTTCGGTCTGGTCTGGTTCGGTCTGGTCTGGTTCGGTCTGGTCTGGTTCGGTCTGGTCTGGTTCGGTCTGGTCTGGTTCGATATGGTCTGGTCTGGTTCGGTCTGGTCTGGTCTGGTTCGGTCTGGTCTGGTTCGGTCTGGTTCGTTCTGGTTCGCTCTGGTTCGGTCTGGTCCGGTCTGGTTCGGTCTGGTCTGGTTCGATATGGTCTGGTCTGGTTCGGTCTGGTCTGGTCTGGTCTGGTCTGGTTCGGTCTGGTTCGGTCTGGTTCGGTCTGATTCGGTCTGGTTCGTTCTGGTTCGGTCTGGTTCGGTCTGGTCTGGTCCGGTCTGGTTCGGTCTGGTCCGGTCTGGTTCGGTCTGGTCCAGTTCGGTCTGGTCTGGTTCGGTCTGGTCTGGTCCGGTCTGGTCTGTTCTGGTCTGGTTTGTTCTGGTCTGGTTCTGGTCTGGTCTGGTCTGGTTCGTTCTGGTCCGGTCTGGTTCGGTCTGGTCTGGTTCGGTCTGGTCTGGTTCGGTCTGGTCTGGTTCGGTCTGGTCTGGTCTGGTTCGGTCTGGTCCGGTCTGGTCTGGTTCGGTCTGGTCTGGTCTGGTTCGGTATGGTCTGGTTCGGTATGGTCTGGTTCGGTATGGTCTGGTTCGGTCTGGTCTGGTTCGGTCTGGTCTGGTTCGGTATGGTCTGGTCTGGTATGGTTCGGCTGGTATGGTCTGGTTCGGTCTGGTCTGGTTCGGTCTGGTCTGGTCTGGTTCGGTCTGGTCTGGTTCGGTCTGGTCTGGTTCGGTTCTGGTTCGGTCTGGTTCGGTCTGGTCGGGTTCTGGTTCTGGTTCGGTCTGGTTCGGTCTGGTATGGTCTGGTTCGGTCTGGTATGGTTTGGTCCGGTTCTGGTCTGGTCTGGTCTGGTTCGTTCTGGTTCGCTCTGGTTCGGTCTGGTCCGGTCTGGTCTGGTTCGGTATGGTCTGGTATGGTCTGGTCTGGTTCGTTCTGGTTTGTTCTGGTTCGGTCTGGTTCGGTCTTGTTCGGTCTGGTCTGGTCTGGTCTGGTTCGCTCTGGTTCGGTCTGGTCCGGTCTGGTTCGGTATGGTCTGGTATGGTCTGGTCTGGTTCGGTCTGGTTCGGTCTGGTTCGGGTCTGGTTCGGTCTGGTCCGGTCTGGTCTGGTTCGGTCTGGTCTGGTTTGTTCTGGTTCGGTCTGGTTCGGTCTGGTTCGGTCTGGTCTGGTCTGGTTCGGTCTGGTCTGGTCTGGTTCGGTCTGGTCCGGTCTGGTCCCGTCTGGTTCGGTCTGGTCTGGTCTGGTCTGCTTCGGTGTGGTCTGGCCTGGTCTGGTCTGGTTCGTTCTGGTTCGCTCTGGTTCGGTCTGGTCTGGTTCGGTATGGTCTGGTCTGGTCTGGTTCGGTCTGGTCTGGTCTGGTTCGGTCTGGTCTGGTTCGGTCTGGTCTGGTTCGGTCTGGTCTGGTTCAGTCTGGTTCAGTCTGGTCTGGTTCGGTCTGGTCTGGTTCGGTCTGGTCTGGTTCAGTCTGGTCTGGTTCAGTCTGGTCTGGTTCAGTCTGGTCTGGTTCAGTCTGGTCTGGTTCAGTCTGGTCTGGTTCAGTCTGGTTCGGTCTGGTTCGGTCTGGTCTGGTTCGGTATGGTTCGGCTGGTCTGGTCTGGTCCGGTCTGTTTCGGGTCTGGTTCGGTCTGGTCCGGTCTGGTCTGGTCCGGTCTGGTCTGGTTCGGTCTGGTCTGGTCTGGTTCGGTCTGGTCTGGTCCGGTCTGGTCTGGTTCGGTCTGGTTCGGTCTGGTCTGGTTCGTTCTGGTTCGCTCTGGTTCGGTCTGGTCTGGTTCGGTCTGGTCTGGTTCGATCTGGTCTGGTTCGGTCTGGTCTGGTTCGGTCTGGTCTGGTTCGTTCTGGTTCGCTCTGGTTCGGTCTGGTCCGGTCTGGTCCGGTCTGGTTCGGTCTGGTCTGGTTCGATATGGTCTGGTCTGGTTCGGTCTGGTCTGGTCCGGTCTGGTCCGGTCTGGTCCGGTCTGGTTCGGTCTGGTCTGGTTCGATATGGTCTGGTCTGGTTCGGTCTGGTCTGGTTCGGTCTGGTCTGGTTCGATATGGTCTGGTCTGGTTCGGTCTGGTCTGGTCTGGTCCGGTCTGTTTCGGGTCTGGTTCGGTCTGGTCCGGTCTGGTCTGGTCCGGTCTGGTCTGGTTCGGTCTGGTCTGGTCTGGTTCGGTCTGGTCTGGTCCGGTCGGTCTGGTTCGGTCTGGTCTGGTTCGGTCTGGTCTGGTTCGTTCTGGTTCGCTCTGGTTCGGTCTGGTCTGGTTCGGTCTGGTCTGGTTCGATCTGGTCTGGTTCGGTCTGGTCTGGTTCGGTCTGGTCTGGTTCGCTCTGGTTCGGTCTGGTCCGGTCTGGTCCGGTCTGGTTCGGTCTGGTCTGGTTCGATATGGTCTGGTCTGGTTCGGTCTGGTCTGGTCTGGTTCGGTCTGGTTCGGTCTGGTTCAGTCTGGTTCAGTCTGGTTCGGTCTGGTTCGGTCTGGTTCGGTCTGGTTCGTTCTGGTCTGGTTCAGTCTGGTTCGGTCTGGTCTGGTTCGGTCTGGTTCGGTCTGGTCTGGTTCGGTCTGGTTCGGTCTGGTCCGGTCTGGTTCGGTCCGGTCTGGTTCGGTCTGGTCTGGTCTGGTCCGGTCTGGTCTGGCCTGGTTCGTTCTGGTCTGGTCTGGTCTGGTTCGTTCTGGTCCGGTCTGGTTCGGTCTGGTCTGTTTCGGTCTGGTCTGTTTCGGTCTGGTCTGGTTCGGTATGGTCTGGTATGGTCTGGTCTGGTTCGGTCTGGTCCGGTCTGGTTCGGTCTGGTCTGGTCTGGTTCAGTCTGGTTCGGTCTGGTCTGGTTCGGTCTGGTCCGTTTTGTTTCGGTCTGGTCTGGTTCGGTATGGTCTGGTCTGGTTCGGTATGGTCTGGTCTGGTATGGTTCGGCTGGTATGGTCTTGTTCGGGTCTGGTTCGGTCTGGTCTGGTTCGGTCTGGTCTGGTCTGGTTCGGTCTGGTCTGGTCTGGTCTGGTTCGGTCTGGTCTGGTTCGTTCTGGTTCGGTCTGGTTCGGTCTGGTCTGGTTCGTTCTGGTTCGCTCTGGTTCGCTCTGGTTCGGTCTGGTTTGGTCTGGTTCGGTCTGGTATGGTCTGGTTCGGTCTGGTCTGGTTTGGTCCGGTTCTGGTCTGGTCTGGTCTGGTTCGTTCTGGTCCGGTCTGGTCTGGTCTGGTTCGTTCTGGTTCGTTCTGCTTCGGTCTGGTTCGGTCTGGTTCGGTCTGGTTCGGTCTGGTTCGGGTCTGGTCCGGTCTGGTCTGGTCTTGTCTGGTTCGGTCTGGTCTGGTTCGGTCTGGTCTGGTTTGTTCTGGTTCGGTCTGGTCTGGTCTGGTTCGGTCTGGTCTGGTCTGGTTCGGTCTGGTCCGGTCTGGTCCCGTCTGGTTCGGTCTGGTCTGGTCTGTTTCGGTGTGGTCTGGCCTGGTCTGGTCTGGTTCGTTCTGGTTCGCTCTGGTTCGGTCTGGTCTGGTTCGGTCTGGTCTGGTCTGGTTCGGTCTGGTCTGGTCTGGTCCGGTCTGGTTCGGTCTGGTCTGGTTCGGTCTGGTCTTGTCTTGTTCGGTCTGGTTCGTTCTGGTTCGGTCTGGTTCGGTCTGGTCTGGTTCGGTCTGGTTCGGTCTATTCTTGTCTGGTCTGGTTCGGTCTGGTCTGGTCTGGTTCGGTCTGGTCCCGTCTGGTCTGGTCTGGTCCGGTCTGGTACGGTCTGGTCCGGTCTGGTTCGGTCCGGTCTGGTTCGGTCTGGTCTGGTTCGGTCTGGTCCGGTCTGGTCCGGTCTGGTTCGTTCTGGTTCTGTCTGGTTCGGTCTGGTTCGGTCTGGTCTGGTTCGGTCTGGTCTGGTCTGGTTCGGTCTGGTCTGGTCTGGTTCGGTCTGGTCTGGTCTGGTTCGGTCTGGTCTGGTTCGGTCTGGTCTGGTTCGCTCTGGTTCGGTCTGGTCTGGTTCGGTATGGTCTGGTCTGGTTCGGTCTGGTCTGGTCTGGTTCGGTCTGGTCTGGTCTGGTTCGGTCTGGTTCGGTCTGGTCTGGTCTGGTTCGGTCTGGTCTGCTTCGGTGTGGTCTGGCCTGGTCTGGTCTGGTTCGTTCTGGTTCGCTCTGGTCTGGTTCGCTCTGGTCTGGTTCGGTCTGGTCTGGTTCGGTCTGGTCTGGTCTGGTTCGTTCTGGTTCGCTCCGGTTCGGTCTGGTCCGGTCTGGTTCGGTCTGGTCTGGTTCGTTCTGGTTCGGTCTGGCCAGGTCTGGTCTGGTTCGGTCTGGTCTGGTTCGTTCTGGTTCGGTCTGGTTCGGTCTGGCCAGGTCTGGTCTGGTTCGGTCTGGTCTGGTCTGGTCCGCTCTGGTTCGGTCTGGTCCGGTCTGGTCTGGTTCGGTCTGGTTCGGTCTGGTCCGGTCTGGTCTGGTCTGGTCTGGTCTGGTCTGGTCCGGTTTGGTCCGGTCTGGTCTGGTTCGGTCTGGTCTGGTCTGGTCCGCTCTGGTCCGCTCTGGTTCGGTCTGGTCCGCTCTGGTTCGGTCTGGTCCGGTCTGGTTCGGTCTGGTCCGGTCTGGTCTGGTCTGGTTCGGTCTGGTCTGGTTCGGTCTGGTCTGGTTCGGTCTGGTCTGGTTCGGTCTGGTCTGGTCTGGTCTGGTTCGGTCTGGTTCGCTCTGGTTCGGTCTGGTTCGGTCTGGTCTGGTCTGGTTCGGTATGGTCTGGTCTGGTATGGTCTGGTCTGGTTCGGTCTGGTCTGGTTCGGTCTGGTTCGGTCTGGTCTGGTTCGGTCTGGTCTGGTCCGGTCTGGTCTGGTTCGTTCTGGTTCGGTCTGGTCTGGTCTGGTCTGCTTCGGTGTGGTCTGGCCTGGTCTAGTCTGGTTCGTTCTGGTTCGCTCTGGTCTGGTTCGGTCTGGTCTGGTTCGGTCTGGTATGGTCTGGTCTGGTCTGGTTCGTTCTGGTTCGCTCCGGTTCGGTCTGGTCCGGTCTGGTTCGGTCTGGTCTGGTTCGGTCTGGTTCGGTCTGGTCTGGTCTGGTTCGTTCTGGTTCGGTCTGGTTCGGTCTGGTCTTCTGGTCTGGTCTGGTCTGGTCTGGTTCGGTCTGGTTCGGTCTGGTTCGGTCTGGTCGGTCTGGTTCGGTCTGGTCTGGTCTGGTCTGGTTCGGTCTGGTCTGGTCTGGTTCTGGTCTGGTCTGGTTCGGTCTGGTCTGGTTCGGTCTGGTCTGGTTCTGGTTGGTCTGGTCTGGTCTGGTTCGGTCTGGTCTGGTCTGGTCTGGTTCGGTCTGGTCTGGTTCGGTCTGGTCTGGTCTGGTCTGGTTCGGTCTAGTCTGGTCTGGTTCGGTCTGGTTCGGTCTGGTCTGGTCTGGTCCGGTCTGGTCTGGTCTGGTCGGTCTGGTTCGGTCTGGTCTGGCCTGGTCTGGTCTGGTTCGTTCTGGTTCTGGCTCTGGTTCTGGTCTGGTTCGGTCTGGTCTGGTTCGGTCTGGTCTGGTCTGGTTCGGTCTGGTTCGGTCTGGTTTGGTCTGGTTTGGTCTGGTCTGTTTCGGTCTGTTCTGGTCTGGTCTGGTTCGGTCTGGTCTGGTCTGGTTCGGTCTGGTTCGGTCTGGTTCGGTCTGGTCTGGTTCGTTCTGGTTCGGTCTGGCCAGGTCTGGTCTGGTTCGGTCTGGTCTGGTTCGTTCTGGTTCGGTCTGGTTCGGTCTGGCCAGGTCTGGTCTGGTTCGGTCTGGTCTGGTCTGGTCCGCTCTGGTTCGGTCTGGTCCGGTCTGGTCTGGTCTGGTTCGGTCTGGTTCGGTCTGGTCCGGTCTGGTCTGGTCTTGTCTGGTCTGGTCCGGTTTGGTCCGGTCTGGTCTGGTTCGGTCTGGTCTGGTCTGGTCCGCTCTGGTCCGCTCTGGTTCGGTCTGGTCCGGTCTGGTTCGGTCTGGTCCGGTCTGGTCCGGTCTGGTCCGGTCTGGTTCGGTCTGGTCTGGTTCGGTCTGGTCTGGTTCGGTCTGGTCTGGTTCGGTCTGGTCTGGTTCGGTCTGGTCTGGTTCGGTCTGGTCTGGTCTGGTCTGGTTCGCTCTGGTTCGCTCTGGTTCGGTCTGGTTCGGTCTGGTCTGGTTCGGTATGGTCTGGTCTGGTATGGTCTGGTCTGGTTCGGTCTGGTCTGGTTCGGTCTGGTTCGGTCTGGTCTGGTTCGGTCTGGTCTGGTCCGGTCTGGTCTGGTTCGTTCTGGTTCGGTCTGGTCTGGTCTGGTCTGCTTCGGTGTGGTCTGGCCTGGTCTAGTCTGGTTCGTTCTGGTTCGCTCTGGTCTGGTTCGGTCTGGTCTGGTTCGGTCTGGTATGGTCTGGTCTGGTCTGGTTCGTTCTGGTTCGCTCCGGTTCGGTCTGGTCCGGTCTGGTTCGGTCTGGTCTGGTTCGGTCTGGTTCGGTCTGGTCTGGTCTGGTTCGTTCTGGTTCGGTCTGGTTCGGTCTGGCCAGGTCTGGTCTGGTTCGGTCTGGTCTGGTCTGGTCCGCTCTGGTTCGGTCTGGTCTGGTCTGGTCTGGTTCGGTCTGGTTCGGTCTGGTCTGGTCTGGTTCGGTCTGGTTCGGTCTGGTCTGGTCTGGTCTGGTCCGGTCTGGTCCGGTCTGGTCTGGTTCGGTCTGGTTCGGTCTGGTCTGGTTCGGTCTGGTCTGGTCTGGTCTGGTTCGGTCTGGTCTGGTCTGGTCTGGTTCGGTCTGGTCTGGTCTGGTTCGGTCTGGTCTGGTTCTGGTCTGGTTCGGTCTGGTCTGGTTCGGTCTGGTCTGGTCTGGTTCGGTCTGGTCTGGTCTGGTTCGGTCTGGTCTGTTTCGGTCTGGTCTGGTCTGGTCTGGTTCGGTCTGGTCTGGTCTGGTTCGGTCTGGTCTGGTCTGGTCTGGTCTGGTCTGGTCTGGTCTGGTCTGGTTCGTTCTGGTTCGGTCTGGTCTGGTCTGGTCTGGTCTGGTCTGGTTCGTTCTGGTTCGCTCTGGTTCGGTCTGGTCCGGTCTGGTTGGTCTGGTCTGGTCTGGTTCGGTCTGGTTCGGTCTGGTTTGGTCTGGTTTGGTCTGGTCTGTTTCGGGTTCTGGTCTGGTCTGGTTCGGTCTGGTCTGGTCTGGTTCGGTCTGGTTCGGTCTGGTTCGGTTCGGTTTAGTCTGGTCTGGTTCGGTCTGGTCTGGTTCGTCTGGTCTGGTTCGGTCTGGTTCGGTCTGGTTCGGTCTGGTCTGGTTCGGTCTGGTTCGGTCTGGTTTCTGGTCTGGTCTGGTCTTGTTCGGGCTGGTTCGGTCTGGTTCGGTCTGGTTCGGTCTGGTCTGGTTCAGTCTGGTCTGGTTCAGTCTGGTTCAGTCTGGTCTGGTTGGTCTGGTTCGATCTGGTCTGGTTCGGTCTGGTCTGGTCTGGTCTGGTCTGGTCTGGTCTGGTCTGGTCTGGTCTGGTCTGGTCTGGTTCTGGTCTGGTTCGGTCTGGTTCGCTCTGGTTCGGTCTGGTTCGGTCTGGTCTGGTTCGGTCTGGTTCGGTCTGGTTCAGTCTGGTCTGGTATGGTCTGGTCTGGTTCGGTCTGGTTCGGTATGGTCTGGTCTGGTTGGTCTGGTCTGGTTCGGTCTGGTCTGGTCTGGTTCGGTCTGGTCTGGTTCTGGTCTGGTTCTGGTCTGGTTCGGTCTGGTCTGGTCTGGTTCTGGTCTGGTCTGGTTCGTTCTGGTTCGTTCTGGTTCGGTCTGGTTCGGTCTGGTCTGGTCTGGTCTGGTTCGGTCTGGTTCGTTCTGGTTCGCTCTGGTTCGGTCTGGTCCGGTCTGGTCCGGTCTGGTCTGGTCTGGTTCGGTCTGGTTCGGTCTGGTCTGGTTCGGTCTGGTTCTGGTCTGGTTCGGTCTGGTCTGGTTCGGTCTGGTCTGGTCTGGTTCGGTCTGGTTCGGTTCGGTCTGGTCTGGTCTGGTCTGGTCTGGTTCGGTCTGGTCTGGTCTGGTTCGGTCTGGTCTGGTTCGGTCTGGTCTGGTCTGGTTCGGTCTGTTCTGGTTCGCTCTGGTTCGGTCTGGTCCGGTCTGGTCTGGTCTGGTCTGGTTCGGTCTGGTCTGGTTCGGTCTGGTTCGGTCTGGTCTGGTTCGGTTCGGTCTAGTCTGGTCTGGTTCGGTCTGGTCTGGTCTGGTTCGGTCTGGTCTGGTTCGGTTGGTTCTGGTCTGGTTCGGTCTGGTTCAGTCTGGTCTGGTTCGGTCTGGTCTGGTTCGGTCTGGTTCGGTCTGGTTCGGTCTGGTCTGGTTCGGTCTGGTCTGGTTCGGTCTGGTCTGGTTCGGTCTGGTCTGGTTCAGTCTGGTCTGGTTCAGTCTGGTCTGGTCTGGTCTGGTTCGGTCTGGTCTGGTTCGGTCTGGTCTGGTCTGGTTCGGTCTGGTCTGGTTCGGTCTGGTTCGGTTCGGTCTGGTTCGGTTCGGTCTGGTTCGGTTCGGTCTGGTCTGGTTCGGTCTGGTTCGGTCTGGTCTGGTCTGGTTCGGTCTGGTCTGGTTCGGTCTGGTCTGGTTCGGTCTGGTCTGGTTCGGTCTGGTCTGGTCTGGTCTCGTCTGGTTCGGTATGGTCTGGTTCGTTCTGGTCTGGTCTGGTTCGGTCTGGTTCGGTCTGGTCTGGTTCGGTCTGGTTCGCTCTGGTTCGGTCTGGTTCGGTCTGGTCTGGTTCGGTCTGGTCTGGTTCGGTCTGGTTCGGTCTGGTCTGGTTCGGTCTGGTCTGGTCTGGTCTGGTTCGGTCTGGTCTGGGTCTGGTCTGGTTCGGTCTGGTCCGGTCTGGTCCGGTCTGGTCTGGTCTGGTTCGGTCTGGTCTGGTTCGGTCTGGTTCGGTCTGGTCTGGTCTGGTTCTTTCTGGTTCGCTCTGGTTCGGTCTGGTCTGGTCCGGTCTGGTCTGGTTCGGTCTGGTCTGGTTCGGTCTGGTTTGGTTCGGTCTGGTCTGGTTCGGTCTGGTCTGGTTCGGTCTGGTCTGGTTCGGTCTGGTCTGGTTCGGTCTGGTTCGGTCTGGTCTGGTCTGGTCTGGTTCGTTCTGGTTCGCTCCGGTTCGGTCTGGTCCGGTCTGGTTCGGTCTGGTCTGGTTCGGTCTGGTTCGGTCTGGTCTGGTCTGGTTCGTTCTGGTTCGGTCTGGTCTGGTCGGTCTGGTCTGGTCTGGTCCGCTCTGGTTCGGTCTGGTCTGGTCCGCTCTGGTTCGGTCTGGTCTGGTCTGGTCTGGTTCGGTCTGGTTCGGTCTGGTCTGGTTCGGTCTGGTCTGGTTCGGTCTGGTCTGGTCTGGTCTGGTTCGGTCTGGTCTGGTTCGGTATGGTCTGGTCTGGTCTGGCCAGGTCTGGTCTGGTCTGGTTCGGTCTGGTCTGGTTCGGTCTGGTCCGGTTTGGTCTGGTCTGGTCTGGTTCGGTCTGGTTCGGTCTGGTTCGGTCTGGTCTGGTTCGTTCTGGTTCGGTCTGGTTCGGTCTGGTCTGGTTCGTTCTGGTTCGGTCTGGTTCGGTCTGGTCTGGTTCGTTCTGGTTCGGTCTGGTTCGTTCTGGTTCGGTCTGGTTCGGTCTGGTCTGGTCTGGTTCGCTCTGGTTCGGTCTGGTTCGGTCTGGTCTGGTTCGGTCTGGTCTGGTTCGGTCTGGTCTGGTTCGGTCTGGTCTGGTTCGGTCTGGTCTGGTCTGGTCCGGTCTGGTTCGGTCTGGTCTGGTCTGGTCCGGTCTGGTCTGGTTCGTTCTGGTTCGGTCTGGTTCGGTCTGGTTCGGTCTGGTTCGGTCTGGCCTGGTCTGGTCTGGTTCGGTCTGGTTCGGCTGGTCTGGTTCGGCTGGTCTGGTCTGGTTCGGTCTGGTCTGGTTCGGTCTGGTCTGGTTCGGTCTGGTTTGGCCTGGTTCGGTCTGGTTCGGTCTGTTCTGGTTCGGTCTGGTCTGGTTCGGTCTGGTTCGGTCTGGTCTGGTTCGATCTGGTTCGGTCTGGTTGCGTCTGGTTCGGTCTGGTCCCGTCTGGTTCGGTCTGGTCTGGTCTGGTTCGTTCTGGTCTGGTTCGGTCTGGTCTGGTTCGGTTCGGTCTAGTCTGGTCCGGTCTGGTCTGGTCTGGTTTGGTCTAGTCTGGTCTGGTTCGGTCTGATCTGGTTCGGTCTGGTTCGGTTCGGTCTGGTCTGGTTCGGTCTGGTCCGGTCTGGTCTGGTTCGGTCTGGTTCGGTCTGGTCTTGTCTGGTTCGGTCTGGTCTGGTTCGGTCTGGTTCGGTCTGGTCTGGTTCGGTCTGGTCTGGTTCAGTCTGGTCTGGTCTGGTTCGGTCTGGTTCGATCTGGTTCGGTCTGGCCTGATCTGGTCTGGTTCGGTCTGGTCTGGTTCGGTCTGGTCTGGTTCGGTCTGGTCTGGTTCGGTCTGGTCTCGGTCTGGTCTGGGTCTGGTCTGGTTCAGTCTGGTCTGGTTCAGTCTGGTCTGGTTCAGTCTGGTCTGGTTCAGTCTGGTCTGGTTCAGTCTGGTTGGTCTGGTTCGGTCTGGTCTGGGTCTGGTCTGGTCTGGTTCGTTCTGGTCTGGTCTGGTTCGGTCTGGTCTGGTCTGGTTCGGTCTGGTTCGGTCTGGCCTGGTCCGGTCTGGTTCGGTCTGGTCTGGTCTGGTTCGGTCTGTTCTGGTCTGGTCTGGTTCGTTCTGGTTCGGTCTGGTCTGGTTCGGTCTGGTCTGGTTTGGCTCGTTCTGGTTCGCTCTGGTTCGGTCTGGTCCGGTCTGGTCCGGTTCGGTCTGGTCTGGTTCGGTATGGTCTGGTATGGTCTGGTCTGGTTCGGTCTGGTCTGGTTCGGTCTGGTCTGGTTCGGTTCGGTCTAGTCTGGTCTGGTTCGGTCTGGTTCGGTCTGGTCTGGTCTGGTTCGGTCTGGTCTGGTCTGGTTCGGTCTGGTCTGGTCTGGTCTGGTCTGGTCTGGTTCGGTCTGGGTCTGGTTCGGTCTGGTCTGGTTCGGTCTGGTCTGGTTCGGTCTGGTCTGGTTCAGTCTGGTCTGGTTCAGTCTGGTCTGGTTCAGTCTGGTCTGGTTCAGTCTGGTCTGGTTCAGTCTGGTCTGGTTCAGTCTGGTCTGGTTCAATCTGGTTCGGTCTGGTCTGGTTCGGTCTGGTCTGGTCTGGTTCGGTCTGGTCTGGTTCGGTCTGGTCTGGTCTGGTTCGGTCTGGTCTGGTTCGGTCTGGTCTGGTTCGGTCTGGTCTGGTTCGGTCTGGTCTGGTTCGGTCTGGTCTGGTCTCGTCTGGTTCGGTATGGTCTGGTTCGTTCTGGTCTGGTCTGGTTCGGTCTGGTTCGGTCTGGTCTGGTTCGGTCTGGTTCGCTCTGGTTCGGTCTGGTCCGGTCTGGTTCGGTCTGGTCTGGTTCGGTCTGGTCTGGTTCGGTCTGGTTCAGTCTGGTCTGGTTCGGTCTGGTCTGGTTCAGTCTGGTCTGGTCTGGTTCGGTCTGGTCTGGTCTGGTTCGGTATGGTCTGGTATGGTTCATTCTGGTTCGCTCTGGTTCGCTCTGGTTCGGTCTGGTTCGGTCTGGTCTGGTTCGGTCTGGTTCGGTATGGTCTGGTCTGGTATGGTCTGGTCTGGTCTGGTCTGGTTCGGTCTGGTTCGGTATGGTCTGGTCTGGTATGGTCTGGTCTGGTCTGGTTCGGTCTGGTCTGGTCTGGTTCGGTCTGGTCTGGTTCGGTCTGGTCTGGTCTGGTTCGTTCTGGTCTGGTTCGGTCTGGTCTGGTCTGGTTCGGTCTGGTCTGGTTCGTTCTGGTTCGGTCTGGTTCGGTCTGGTCTGGTCTGGTTCGGTCTGGTCTGGTCTGGTCTGGTCTGGTTCGTTCTGGTTCGCTCTGGTTCGGTCTGGTCCGGTCTGGTCCGGTCTGGTCTGGTCTGGTTCGGTCTGGTCTGGTTCGGTCTGGTTCGGTCTGGTCTGGTTCGGTTCGGTCTAGTCTGGTCTGGTTCGGTCTGGTTCGGTCTGGTCTGGTTCGGTCTGGTCTGGTCTGGTTCGGTCTGGTCTGGTCTGGTTCGGTCTGGTCTGGTTCGGTCTGGTCTGGTCTGGTCTGGTTCGGTCTGGTCTGGTCTGGTTCGGTCTGTTCTGGTTCGCTCTGGTTCGGTCTGGTCCGGTCTGGTCTGGTCTGGTCTGGTTCGGTCTGGTCTGGTTCGGTCTGGTTCGGTCTGGTCTGGTTCGGTTCGGTCTAGTCTAGTCTGGTTCGGTCTGGTTCGGTCTGGTCTGGTTCGGTCTGGTCTGGTCTGGTTCGGTCTGGTCTGGTTCGGTTCGTTCTGGTCTGGTCTGGTTCAGTCTGGTCCGGTCTGGTCTGGTTCGGTCTGGTCTGGTTCAGTCTGGTCTGGTTCAGTCTGGTCTGGTTCGGTCTGGTCTGGTTTGGTCTGGTCCGGTTTGGTCCGGTCTGGTCTGGTCTGGTTCGGTCTGGTCTGGTCTGGTTCGTTCTGGTTCGGTCTGGTTCGGTCTGGTCTGGTTCGTTCTGGTTCGGTCTGGTTCGGTCTGGTCTGGTTCGTTCTGGTTCGGTCTGGTTCGGTCTGGTCTGGTCTGGTTCGCTCTGGTTTGGTCTGGTTCGGTCTGGTCTGGTTCGGTCTGGTCTGGTTCGGTCTGGTCTGGTCGGTCTGGTCTGGTCTGGTCCGGTCTGGTTCGGTCTGGTCTGGTCTGGTCCGGTCTGGTCTGGTTCGTTCTGGTTCGGTCTGGTTCGGTCTGGCCTGGTCTGGTCTGGTTCGGTCTGGTTCGGCTGGTCTGGTCTGGTTCGGCTGGTCTGGTCTGGTTCGGTCTGGTCTGGTTCGGTCTGGTCTGGTTCGGTCTGGTTTGGCCTGGTTCGGTCTGGTTCGGTCTGTTCTGGTTCGGTCTGGTCTGGTTCGGTCTGGTTCGGTCTGGTCTGGTTCGATCTGGTTCGGTCTGGTTGCGTCTGGTTCGGTCTGGTCCCGTCTGGTTCGGTCTGGTCTGGTCTGGTTCGTTCTGGTCTGGTTCGGTCTGGTTCGGTCTGGTCTGGTTCGGTTCGGTCTAGTCTGGTCCGGTCTGGTCTGGTCTGGTTCGGTCTAGTCTGGTCTGGTTCGGTCTGGTCTGGTTCGATCTGGTTCGGTCTGGTTCGGTTCGGTCTGGTCTGGTTCGGTCTGGTTCGGTCTGGTCCGGTCTGGTCTGGTTCGGTCTGGTTCGGTCTGGTCTTGTCTGGTTCGGTCTGGTCTGGTTCGGTCTGGTCTGGTTCGGTCTGGTCTGGTTCAGTCTGGTCTGGTTCGATCTGGTTCGGTCTGGCCTGATCTGGTCTGGTTCGGTCTGGTCTGGTTCGGTCTGGTCTGGTTCGGTCTGTTCTGGTTCGGTATGGTCTGGTCTGGTCTGGTTCGTTCTGGTCTGGTCTGGTTCGGTCTGGTCTGGTCTGGTTCGGTCTGGTTCGGTCTGGTCTGGTTCGTTCTGGTTCGCTCTGGTTCGGTCTGGTCCGGTCTGGTTCGTTCTGGTCTGGTCTGGTCTGGTTCGGTCTGTTCTGGTCTGGTCTGGTTCGTTCTGGTTCGCTCTGGTTCGGTCTGGTCTGGTTCGGTCTGGTCTGGTTTGGTCCGGTCTGGTTCGGTCTGGTCTGGTCTGGCTCGTTCTGGTTCGCTCTGGTTCGGTCTGGTCCGGTCTGGTCTGGTTCGGTCTGGTCTGGTTCGGTATGGTCTGGTATGGTCTGGTCTGGTTCGGTCTGGTCTGGTCTGGTTCGGTCTGGTCTGGTTCGGTTCGGTCTAGTCTGGTCTGGTTCGGTCTGGTTCGGTCTGGTCTGGTCTGGTTCGGTCTGGTCTGGTCTGGTTCGGTCTGGTCTGGTCTGGTTCGGTCTGGTTCAGTCTGGTCCGGTCTGGTCCGGTCTGGTCTGGTTCGGTCTGGTTCGGTCTGGTCTGGTTCGGTCTGGTCTGGTTCGGTCTGGTCTGGTTCGGTCTGGTCTGGTTCGGTCTGGTCTGGTTCGGTCTGGTCTGGTTCGGTCTGGTTCGTTCTGGTTCGGTCTGGTCTGGTCCGGTCTGGTCCGGTCTGGTCCGGTCTGGTTCGGGTTCGGTCTGGTCTGGTCTGGTTCGGTCTGGTCTGGTTCGTTCTGGTCTGGTTCGTTCTGGTTCGGTCTGGTTCGGTTTGGCCTGGTTCGGTCTGGTTCGGTCTGTTCTGGTTCGGTCTGGTCTGGTTCGGTCTGGTCTGGTTCGATCTGGTTCGGTCTGGTTGCGTCTGGTTCGGTCTGGTCCCGTCTGGTTCGGTCTGGTCTGGTCTGGTTCGTTCTGGTCTGGTTCGGTCTGGTTCGGTCTGGTCTGGTTCGGTCTGGTTCGGTTCGGTCTAGTCTGGTCTGGTTCGGTCTGGTCTGGTCTGGTTCGGTCTGGTCTGGTCTGGTTCGGTCTGGTCTGGTTCGGTCTGGTCTGGTCTGGTTCGGTCTGGTTCGGTCTGGTCTGGTTCGGTCTGGTTCGCTCTGGTTCGGTCTGGTCCGGTCTGGTCTGGTTCGGTCTGGTCTGGTCTGGTCTAGTTCGTTCTGGTTCGGTCTGGTCTGGTTCGGTCTGGTCTGGTCTGGTTCGTTCTGGTTCGCTCTGGTTCGGTCTGGTCTGGTCTGGTTCGGTCTGGTCTGGTTCGGTCTGGTCTGGTTCGGTCTGGTCTGGTTCGGTCTGGTCTGGTCTGGTCTGGTTCGGTCTGGTCTGGTCCGGTCTGGTCTGGTCTGGTTCGGTCTGGTCTGGTTCGTTCTGGTTCGCTCTGGCTCGGTCTGGTCTGGTTCGGGTCTGGTTCGGTCTGGTTCGGGTCTGGTTCGGTCTGGTTCGCTCTGGTCTGGTTCGGTCTGTTCTGGTTCGGTCTGTTCTGGTTCGGTCTGGTATGGTCTGGTCTGGTCTGGTTCGTTCTGGTTCGCTCCGGTCCGGTCTGGTCCGGTCTGGTTCGGTCTGGTCTGGTTCGGTCTGGTTCGGTCTGGTCTGGTTCGTTCTGGTTCGATCTGGTCTGGTCTGGCCAGGTCTGGTCTGGTTCGGTCTGGTCCGCTCTGGTTCGGTCTGGTCTGGTCTGGTCTGGTTCGGTCTGGTTCGGTCTGGTACGGTCTGGTTCGGTCTGGTCTGGTTCGGTCTGGTCTGGTTCGGTCTGGTCTGGTTCGTTCTGGTTCGCTCTGGTTCGGTCTGGTCCGGTCTGGTCCGGTCTGGTTCGGTCTGGTCTGGTTCGATATGGTCTGGTCTGGTCCGGTCTGGTTCGGTCTGGTCTGGTTCGGTATGGTCTGGTCTGGTCTGGCCAGGTCTGGTCTGGTCTGGTTCGGTCTGGTCTGGTTCGGTCTGGTCCGGTCTGGTCCGGTTTGGTCCAGTCTGGTCTGGTCTGGTTCGGTCTGATTCGGTCTGGTTCGGTCTGGTCTGGTTCGTTCTGGTTCGGTCTGGTTCGGTCTGGTCTGGTTCGTTCTGGTTCGGTCTGGTTCGGTCTGGTCTGGTTCGTTCTGGTTCGGTCTGGTTCGGTCTGGTCTGGTTCGTTCTGGTTCGGTCTGGTTCGGTCTGGTCTGGTTCGTTCTGGTTCGGTCTGGTTCGGTCTGGTTCGGTCTGGTCTGGTTCGGTCTGGTTCGGTCTGGTTCGGTCTGGTCTGGTTCGGTCTGGTTCGGTCTGGTTCGGTCTGGTTCAGTCTGGTCTGGTTCAGTCTGGTTCAGTCTGGTCTGGTTCAGTCTGGTTCGGTCTGGTCTGGTCTGGTTCGGTCTGGTCTGGTCTCTGGTCTCTCTGGTCTGGTCTGGTTCGTTCTGGTTCGGTCTGGTCCGGTCTGGTTCGGTCTGGTCTGGTTCGGTCTGGTTCGGTCTGGTCTGGTTCGGTCTGGTCTGGTTCGGTCTGGTCTGGTTCGGTCTGGTCTGGTTCGGTCTGGTCTGGTTCGGTATGGTCTGGTATGGTTCATTCTGGTTCGCTCTGGTTCGGTCTGGTTCGGTCTGGTTCGGTCTGGTTCGGTCTGGTTCGGTCTGGTTCGGTCTGGTTCGGTCTGGTCTGGTCTGGTTCGGTCTGGTCTGGTTCGGTCTGGTCTGGTCTGGTCTGGTTCGTTCTGGTCTGGTTCGGTCTGGTCTGGTCTGGTTCGGTCTGGTCTGGTTCGTTCTGGTTCGGTCTGGTTCGGTCTGGTCTGGTCTGGTCTGGTTCGGTCTGGTCTGGTCTGGTTCGTTCTGGTTCGCTCTGGTTCGGTCTGGTCCGGTCTGGTCGGTCGGTCTGGTCTGGTCTGGTTCGGTCTGGTCTGGTTCGGTCTGGTTCGGTCTGGTCTGGTTCGGTTCGGTCTAGTCTGGTCTAGTCTGGTCTGGTTCGGTCTGGTTCGGTCTGGTTCGGTCTGGTCTGGTTCGGTCTGGTCTGGTCTGGTTCGGTCTGGTCTGGTCTGGTTCGGTCTGGTTCGGTCTGGTCTGGTCTGGTCTGGTTCGGTCTGGTCTGGTCTGGTTCGGTCTGGTCTGGTCTTCGGTCTGGTTGGTCTGGTCTGGTTCGGTCTGGTCTCTGGTTCGGTCTGGTCGGTCGGTCTGGTCTGGTCGGTCTGGTTCGGTCTGGTCTGGTCGGTTCGGTCTAGTCTGGTCTGGTTCGGTCTGGTTCGGTCTGGTCTGGTCTGGTTCGGTCTGGTCTGGTCTGGTTCGGTCTGGTCTGGTTCGGTCTGGTCTGGTCTGGTTCAGTCCGGTCTGGTCTGGTTCGGTCTGGTCTGGTCTGGTTCGGTCTGGTCTGGTTCAGTCTGGTCTGGTTCAGTCTGGTCTGGTTCAGTCTGGTCTGGTTCGGTCTGGTTCGGTTCCGGGTCCGGTCTGGTCTGGTCTGGTTCGGTCTGGTCTGGTCTGGTTCGGTCTGGTTCGGTCTGGTCTGGTCTGGTTCGTTCTGGTTCGGTCTGGTTCGGTCTGGTCTGGTTCGTTCTGGTTCGGTCTGGTTCGGTCTGGTCTGGTTCGTTCTGGTTCGGTCTGGTTCGTTCTGGTTCGGTCTGGTCTGGTCTGGTTCGCTCTGGTTCGGTCTGGTCTGGTTCGGTCTGGTCTGGTTCGGTCTGGTCTGGTCTGGTCCGGTCTGGTTCGGTCTGGTCTGGTCTGGTCCGGTCTGGTCTGGTTCGTTCTGGTTCGGTCTGGTTCGGTCTGGCCTGGTCTGGCCTGGTCTGGTCTGGTTCGGTCTGGTTCGGCTGGTCTGGTCTGGTTCGGCTGGTCTGGTCTGGTTCGGTCTGGTCTGGTTCGGTCTGGTCTGGTTCGGTCTGGTTTGGCCTGGTTCGGTCTGGTTCGGTCTGTTCTGGTTCGGTCTGGTCTGGTTCGGTCTGGTTCGGTCTGGTCTGGTTCGATCTGGTTCGGTCTGGTTGCGTCTGGTTCGGTCTGGTCCCGTCTGGTTCGGTCTGGTCTGGTCTGGTTCGTTCTGGTCTGGTTCGGTCTGGTTCGGTCTGGTCTGGTTCGGTTCGGTCTAGTCTGGTCCGGTCTGGTCTGGTCTGGTTCGGTCTAGTCTGGTCTGGTTCGGTCTGGTCTGGTTCGATCTGGTTCGGTCTGGTTCGGTTCGGTCTGGTCTGGTTCGGTCTGGTTCGGTCTGGTTCGGTCTGGTCTGGTCTGGTTCGGTCTGGTCTGGTTCGGTCTGGTCTGGTCTGGTTCGGTCTGGTCTGGTCTGGTCTGGTCTGGTTCGATCTGGTTCGGTCTGGCCTGATCTGGTCTGGTTCGGTCTGGTCTGGTTCGGTCTGGTCTGGTTCGGTATGGTCTGGTCTGGTTCGTTCTGGTCTGGTCTGGTTCGGTCTGGTCTGGTTCGGTCTGGTTCGGTCTGGTCTGGTTCGTTCTGGTTCGCTCTGGTTCGGTCTGGTCCGGTCTGGTTCGTTCTGGTCTGGTCTGGTCTGGTTCGGTCTGTTCTGGTCTGGTCTGGTTCGTTCTGGTTCGCTCTGGTTCGGTCTGGTCTGGTTCGGTCTGGTCTGGTTTGGTCCGGTCTGGTTCGGTCTGGTCTGGTCTGGCTCGTTCTGGTTCGCTCTGGTTCGGTCCGGTCTGGTCTGGTTCGGTCTTGTCTGGTTCGGTATGGTCTGGTATGGTCTGGTCTGGTTCGGTCTGGTCTGGTTCGGTCTGGTTCGGTTCGGTCTAGTCTGGTCTGGTTCGGTCTGGTTCGGTCTGGTCTGGTCTGGTTCGGTCTGGTCTGGTCTGGTTCGGTCTGGTCTGGTCTGGTTCGGTCTGGTTCGGTCTGGTCTGGTTCGGTCTGGTTCGGTCTGGTCCGGTCTGGTCTGGTTCGGTCTGGTCTGGTTCGGTCTGGTCTGGTTCGGTCTGGTCTGGTTCGGTCTGGTCTGGTTCAGTCTGGTCTGGTTCAGTCTGGTCTGGTTCGGTCTGGTCTGGTTCAGTCTGGTCTGGTTCAGTCTGGTCTGGTTCAGTCTGGTCTGGTTCAGTCTGGTCTGGTTCAGTCTGGTTCGGTCTGGTCTGGTCTGGTTCGGTCTGGTCTGGTCTGGTTCGGTCTGGTCTGGTTCGGTCTGGTTCGGTTCGGTCTGGTCTGGTTCGGTCTGGTTCGGTCTGGTCTGGTTCGGTCTGGTCTGGTTCGGTCTGGTCTGGTTCGGTCTGGTCTGGTTCGGTCTGGTCTGGTCTGGTATGGTCTGGTTCGTTCTGGTCTGGTCTGGTTCGGTCTGGTTCGGTCTGGTCTGGTTCGGTCTGGTTCGGTCTGGTCTGGTCTGGTTCGTTCTGGTTCGGTCTGGTCTGGTCCGGTCTGGTCCGGTTTGGTCCAGTCTGGTCTGGTCTGGTTCGGTCTGATTCGGTCTGGTTCGGTCTGGTCTGGTCTGGTTCGTTCTGGTTCGGTCTGGTTCGGTCTGGTCTGGTTCGGTCTGGTTCGGTCTGGTTCGGTCTGGTCTGGTTCGTTCTGGTTCGGTCTGGTTCGTTCTGGTTCGGTCTGGTTCGGTCTGGTCTGGTCTGGTTCTCTCTGGTTCGGTCTGGTCTGGTTCGGTCTGGTCTGGTCTGGTTCGGTCTGGTATGGTCTGGTTCGGTCTGGTCCGGTCTGGTTCGGTCTGTTCTGGTTCGTTCTGGTTCGGTCTGGTCCGGTCTGGTCTGGTTCGTTCTGGTTCGGTCTGGTTCGGTCTGGTCTGGTCTGGTTCGGTCTGGCCTGGTCTGGTCTGGTTCGGTCTGGTTCGGCTGGTCTGGTCTGGTCTGGTTCGGTCTGTTCTGGTCTGGTCTGGTTCGTTCTGGTTCGCTCTGGTTCGGTCTGGTCTGGTTCGGTCTGGTCTGGTTTGGTCCGGTCTGGTTCGGTCTGGTCTGGTCTGGCTCGTTCTGGTTCGCTCTGGTTCGGTCTGGTCCGGTCTGGTCTGGTTCGGTCTGGTCTGGTTCGTTCTGGTTCGGAATGGTTCGGTCTGGTCTGGTCTGGTTCGCTCTGGTTCGGTCTGGTCTGGTTCGGTCTGGTCTGGTCTGGTTCGGTCTGGTATGGTCTGGTTCGGTCTGGTCTGGTCTGGTCCGGTCTGGTTCGGTCTGGTCTTGTCTGGTCGGTCGGTCTGGTCTGGTTCGTTCTGGTTCGGTCTGGTTCGGTCTGGTCTGGTCTGGTTCGGTCTGGTTCTGGTCTGGTCTGGTTCGGTCTGGGTCTGGTTCTGGTCTGGTCGGTCTGGTCTGGTTCGGTCTGGTTCTGGTCTGGTCTGGTTCGTTCTGGTTCGCTCTGGTTCGGTCTGGTCTGGTTCGGTCTGGTCTGGTTTGGTCCGGTCTGGTTCGGTCTGGTCTGGTCTGGTTCGCTCTGGTTCGGTCTGGTCTGGTTCGGTCTGGTCTGGTCTGGTTCGGTCTGGTATGGTCTGGTTCGGTCTGGTCTGGTCCGGTCTGGTTCGGTCTGGTCTTGTCTGGTCCGGTCTGGTCTGGTTCGTTCTGGTTCGGTCTGGTTCGGTCTGGTCTGGTCTGGTTCGGTCTGGCCTGGTCTGGTCTGGTTCGGTCTGGTTCGGCTGGTCTGGTCTGGTTCTGGTCTGGTCTGGTTCGGTCTGGTCTGGTTCGGTCTGGTTCGGTTTGGCCTGGTTCGGTCTGGTTCGGTCTGTTCTGGTCTGGTCTGGTTCGGTCTGGTTCGGTCTGGTCTGGTTCGATCTGGTTCGGTCTGGTTGCGTCTGGTTCGGTCTGGTCCCGTCTGGTTCGGTCTGGTCTGGTCTGGTTCGTTCTGGTCTGGTTCGGTCTGGTTCGGTCTGGTCTGGTTCGGTTCGGTCTAGTCTGGTCTGGTCCGGTCTGGTCTGGTCTGGTTCGGTCTGGTCTGGTTCGATCTGGTTCGGTTCGGTCTGGTCTGGTCTGGTCTGGTTCGGTCTGGTTCGGTCTGGTTCGGTCTGGTCTTGTCTGGTTCGGTCTGGTCTGGTTCGGTCTGGTTCGGTCTGGTCTGGTCTGGTTCGATCTGGTTCGGTCTGGCCTGATCTGGTCTGGTTCGTTCTGGTTCGCTCTGGTTCGGTCTGGTCCGGTCTGGTCTGGTTCGGTCTGGTCTGGTTCGGTCTGGTCTGGTTCGGTCTGGTCTGGTTCGGTCTGGTCTGGTTCAGTCTGGTTCGGTCTGGTCTGGTTCGGTCTGGTCTGGTTCGGTATGGTCTGGTCTGGTCTGGTTCGTTCTGGTCTGGTCTGGTTCGGTCTGGTCTGGTCTGGTTCGGTCTGGTTCGGTCTGGTCTGGTCTGGTCTGGTTCGTTCTGGTTCGCTCTGGTTCGGTCTGGTCTGGTCTGGTCTGGTTCGGTCTGTTCTGGTTCGTTCTGGTTCGCTCTGGTTCGGTCTGGTCTGGTTCGGTCTGGTCTGGTTTGGTCCGGTCTGGTTCGGTCCGGTCTGGTTCGGTCTGGTCTGGTTCGGTCTGGTTCGGTTCGGTCTGGTTCGGTTCGGTCTGGTTCGGTTCGGTCTGGTCTGGTTCGGTCTGGTCTGGTTCGGTCTGGTCTGGTTCGGTCTGGTCTGGTCTGGTCTCGTCTGGTTCGGTATGGTCTGGTCTGGTTCGTTCTGGTCTGGTTCGGTCTGGTCTGGTTCGGTCTGGTCTGGTCTGGTTTGGTCTGTTCTGGTCTGGTCTGGTTCGTTCTGGTTCGGTCTGGTCTGGTTCGGTCTGGTCTGGTTTGGTCCAGTCTGGTTTGGTCCAGTCTGGTTCGGTCTGGTCTGGTCTGGTTCGTTCTGGTTCGCTCTGGTTCGGTCTGGTCTGGTCTGGTTCGGTCTGGTCTGGTTCGGTCTGGTCTGGTTCGGTCTGGTCTGGTTCGGTCTGGTCTGGTCCGGTCTGGTCGGGTCTGGTTCGCTCTGGTCTGGTTCGGTCTGGTCTGGTTCGGTCTGGTCTGGTCTGGTTCGGTCTGGTCTGGTTCGGTCTGGTATGGTCTGGTCTGGTCTGGTTCGTTCTGGTTCGCTCCGGTTCGGTCTGGTCCGGTCTGGTTCCGTCTGGTCTGGTTCGGTCTGGTTTGGTCTGGTCTGGTCTGGTTCGTTCTGGTTCGGTCTGGTCTGGTCTGGCCAGGTCTGGTCTCGTTCGGTCTGGTCTGGTCTGGTCCGCTCTGGTTCGGTCTGGTCTGGTCTGGTCTGGTCTGGTTCGGTCTGGTACGGTCTGGTCTGGTCTGGTCTGGTTCGGTCTGGTCTGGTCCGGTCTGGTCTGGTTCGGTCTGGTCTGGTCTGGTTCGGTCTGGTCTGGTTCGGTCTGGTCTGGTCTGGTCCGGTCTGGTCCGGTCTGGTTCGGTCTGGTCTGGTTCGGTATGGTCTGGTTCGGTATGGTCTGGTCTGGTCTGGCCAGGTCTGGTCTGGTCTGGTCTGGTTCGGTCTGGTCTGGTCCGGTCCGGTCTGGTTCGGTCTGGTCTGGTCTGGTCTGGTCTGGTCTGGTTCGGTCTGTTCTGGTCTGGTCTGGTTCGTTCTGGTTCGCTCTGGTTCGGTCTGGTCTGGTTCGGTCTGGTCTGGTTTGGTCCGGTCTGGTCTGGTTAGGTCTGGTCTGGTCTGGTCTCGTCTGGTTCGGTATGGTCTGGTCTGGTTCGGTCTGGTCTGGTTCGGTCTGGTCTGGTCTGGTCTGGTTTGGTCTGTTCTGGTCTGGTCTGGTTCGTTCTGGTTCGGTCTGGTCTGGTTCGGTCTGGTCTGGTTTGGTCCAGTCTGGTTTGGTCCAGTCTGGTTCGGTCTGGTCTGGTCTGGTTCGCTCTGGTTCGGTCTGGTCTGGTCTGGTTCGGTCTGGTCTGGTTCGGTCTGGTCTGGTTCGGTCTGGTCTGGTTCGGTCTGGTCTGGTCCGGTCTGGTCGGGTCTGGTTCGGGTCTGGTTCGCTCTGGTCTGGTCTGGTCTGGTTCGGTCTGGTCTGGTTCGGTCTGGTCTGGTTCGGTCTGGTATGGTCTGGTCTGGTCTGGTTCGTTCTGGTTCGCTCCGGTTCGGTCTGGTCCGGTCTGGTTCGGTCTGGTCTGGTTCGGTCTGGTTTGGTCTGGTCTGGTCTGGTTCGTTCTGGTTCGGTCTGGTCTGGTCTGGCCAGGTCTGGTCTGGTTCGGTCTGGTCTGGTCTGGTCCGCTCTGGTTCGGTCTGGTCTGGTCTGGTTCGGTCTGGTTCGGTCTGGTACGGTCTGGTCTGGTCTGGTTCGGTCTGGTCTGGTCCGGTCTGGTCTGGTTCGGTCTGGTCTGGTCTGGTTCGGTCTGGTCTGGTTCGGTCTGGTCTGGTCTGGTCTGGTTCGGTCTGGTCCGGTCTGGTTCGGTCTGGTTCGGTATGGTCTGGTTCGGTATGGTCTGGTCTGGTCTGGCCAGGTCTGGTCTGGTCTGGTCTGGTTCGGTCTGGTCTGGTCCGGTCTGGTCCGGTTCGGTCCGGTCCGGTCTGGTTCGGTCTGGTCTGGTTCGGTTTGGTCTGGTTCGGTTTGGTTCGGTCTGGTCTGCTCTGGTCTGGTCTGGTTCGGTCTGGTCTGGTCTGGTCTGGTTCGTTCTGGTTCGGTCTGGTCTGGTTCGGTCTGGTTCGTTCTGGTTCGGTCTGGTTCGTTCTGGTTCGGTCTGGTTCGTTCTGGTTCGGTCTGGTCTGGTCTGGTCTGGTTCGCTCTGGTTCGGTCTGGTCTGGTTCGGTCTGGTCTGGTTCGGTCTGGTCTGGTCTGGTCTGGTTCGGTCTGGTCTGGTCTGGTCCGGTCTGGTCTGGTCCGGTCTGGTTCGGTCTGGTCTGGTCTGGTCTGGTTCGTTCTGGTTCGGTCTGGTCTGGTCTGGTTCTGGTTCGGTCTGGTTCTGGTCTGGTTCGGTCTGGTTCTGGTCTGGTCTGGTTCTGGTCTGGTTCGGTCTGGTTCTGGTCTGGTTCGGTCTGGTCTGGTTCGGTTCGGTCTGGTTCGGTCTGGTTCGGTCTGGTTCGGTCTGGTTCGGTCTGGTCTGGTTCGGTCTGGTTCGGTCTGGTCTGGTTCGATCTGGTTCGGTCTGGTTGCGTCTGGTTCGGTCTGGTCTGGTCTGGTTCGGTCTGGTCTGGTCTGGTTCGTTCTGGTCTGGTTCGGTCTGGTTCGGTCTGGTCTGGTTCGGTTCGGTCTGGTCCGGTCTGGTCTGGTCTGGTTCGGTCTAGTCTGGTCTGGTTCGGTCTGGTCTGGTTCGATCTGGTTCGGTCTGGTCTGGTCTGGTTCGGTCTGGTTCGGTTCGGTCTGGTCTGGTTCGGTCTGGTTTTGTTCGGTCTGGTTCGGTCTGGTTCGGTCTGGTCCGGTCTGGTCTGGTTCGGTCTGGTTCGGTCTGGTTCGGTCTGGTCTGGTCTTGTCTGGTTCGGTCTTGTCTGGTTCGGTCTGGTCTGGTTCGGTCTGGTCTGGTTTGGTCTGGTCTGGTTCAGTCTGGTCTGGTTCGGTCTGGTTCGATCTGGTTCGGTCTGGTCCGGTCTGGTTCGGTCTGGTCTGGTTCAGTCTGGTCTAATCTGGTCTGTTCTGGTTCGCTCTGGTTCGGTCTGGTCCGGTCTGGTTCGGTCTGGTCTGGTTCGGTCTGGTCTGGTTCGGTCTGGTCTGGTTCGGTCTGGTCTGGTTCAGTCTGGTTCGGTCTGGTCTGGTTCGGTCTGGTCTGGTCTGGTTCGGTCTGGTTCGGTTCGGTCTGGTCTGGTTCGGTCTGGTTTTGTTCGGTCTGGTCCGGTCTGGTCTGGTCTGGTCTGGTTCGGTCTGGTTCGGTCTGGTCTGGTCTTGTCTGGTTCGGTCTTGTCTGGTTCGGTCTGGTCTGGTTCGGTCTGGTCTGGTTTGGTCTGGTCTGGTTCAGTCTGGTCTGGTCTGGTTCGGTCTGGTTCGATCTGGTTCGATCTGGTTCGGTCTGGTCCGGTCTGGTTCGGTCTGGTCTGGTTCAGTCTGGTCTGATCTGGTCTGTTCTGGTTCGCTCTGGTTCGGTCTGGTCCGGTCTGGTTCGGTCTGGTCTGGTTCGGTCTGGTCTGGTTCGGTCTGGTCTGGTTCGGTCTGGTCTGGTTCGGTCTGGTCTGGTTCAGTCTGGTCTGGTTCAGTCTGGTTCGGTCTGGTCTGGTTCGGTCTGGTCTGGTCTGGTTCGGTCTGGTCTGGTCTGGTTCGGTATGGTCTGGTCTGGTCTGGTTCGTTCTGGTCTGGTCTGGTTCGGTCTGGTCTGGTCTGGTTCGGTCTGGCTCGGTCTGGCCTGGTCTGGTCTGGTTCGTTCTGGTTCGCTCTGGTTCGGTCTGGTCCGGTCTGGTTCGGTCTGGTCTGGTTCGGTCTGGTCTGGTTCGGTCTGGTCTGGTTCGGTCTGTTCTGGTCTGGTCTGGTCTGGTTCGTTCTGGTTCGCTCTGGTTCGGTCTGGTCCCGTTCGGTCTGGTCTGGTTCGGTCTGGTCTTGTCTGGCTCGTTCAGGTTCGCTCTGGTTCGGTCTGGTCCGGTCTGGTCTGGTTCGGTCTGGTCTGGTTCGGTCTGGTCTGGTTCGGTATGGTCTGGTATGGTCTGGTCTGGTTCGGTCTGGTCTGGTCTGGTTCGGTCTGGTCTGGTCTGGTCCGGTCTGGTCTGGTTCGTTCTGGTTCGGTCTGGTTCGGTCTGGTCTGGTCTGGTTCGGTCTGGTCTGGTTCGTTCTGGTTCGGTCTGGTTCGGTCTGGTCTGGTCTTGTCTGGTTCGGTCTTGTCTGGTCTGTTTTGTTCTGGTTCGGGTCTGGTTCGGTCTGGTCTGGTCTGTTTTGTTCTGGTTCGGTCTGGTTCGGTCTGGTCTGGTTCGGTCTGGTTCGGTCTGGTCTGGTCTGGTTCGGTCTGGTCCGGTCTGGTCCCGTCTGGTTCGGTCTGGTCTGTTTCGTTCTGGTTCGCTCTGGTTCGGTCTGGTCTGGTTCGGTCTGGTCTGGTTCGGTCTGGTCTGGTTCGGTCTGTTCTGGTCTGGTCCGGTCTGGTTCGGGTCTGGTTCGGTCTGGTCCGGTCTGGTTCGGTCTGGTCTTGTCTGGTTCGGTCTGGTTCGGTCTGGTCTGGTTCGTTCTGGTTCGGTCTGGTTCGGTCTGGTCTGGTTCGGTCTGGTCTGGTTCGGTCTGGTCCGGTCTTTTTCGGTCTGGTCCCGTCTGGTACGGTCTGGTACGGTCTGGTTCGGTCTGGTACGGTCTGGTCCGGTCTGGTACGGTCTAGTCTGGTCCGGTCTGGTTCGGGTCTGGTTCGGTCTGGTCCGGTCTGGTCTGGTCTTGTCTGGTTCGTTCTGGTTCGGTCTGGTTCGGTCTATTCTTGTCTGGTCTGGTACGGTCTGGTACGGTCTGGTCCGGTCTGGTACGGTCGGTCTGGTCTGGTCTGGTCTGGTTCGGTCTGGTCTGGTCTGGTCTGGTACGGTCTGGTCCGGTCTGGTACGGTCCGGTCTGGTCTGGTCTGGTTCGGTCTGGTCTGGTCTGGTTCGGTCTGGTCTGGTTCGGTATGGTCTGGTCTGGTCTGGTTCGGTCTGGTCTGGTCCGGTCTGGTCTGGTCTGGTTCGTTCTGTTCTGGTTCGGTCTGGTCTGGTTCGGTCTGGTTCGGTCTGGTCTGGTTCGGTATGGTCTGGTCTGGTATGGTCTGGTCTGGTTCGGTCTGGTCTGGTATGGTCTGGTCTGGTTCGGTCTGGTCTGGTCTGGTCTGGTTCGGTCTGGTCTGGTTCGGTCTGGTCGGTCCGGTCTGGTCTGGTCTGGTTCGGTCTGGTTCGGTCTGGTCTGGTCTGGTCTGGTTCGGTCTGGTTCGGTCTGGTCTGGTCTGGTCTGGTTCGGTCTGGTCTGGCCTGGTCTGGTCTGGTTCGGTCTGGTCTGGTTCGGTCTGGTTCGTTCTGGTTCGCTCTGGTCTGGTCTGGTCTGGTTCGGTCTGGCCTGGTCTGGTCTGGTTCGTTCTGGTTCGCTCTGGTTCGTTCTGGTCTGGTTCGGTCTGGTCAGGTCTGGTATGGTCTGGTCTGGTTCGTTCTGGTTCGCTCCGGTTCGGTCTGGTTCGGTCTGGTCTGGTTCGGTCTAGTCTGGTCTGGTCTGGTTCGTTCTGGTTCGGTCTGGTTCGGCCTGGTCTGGTCCGGTCTGGTCCGGTCTGGTTCGGTCTGGTCTGGTTCGGTGTGGTCTGGTTCGGTGTGGTCTGGTTCGGTGTGGTCTGGTTCGGTCTGGTCTGGTTCGGTCTGGTCTGGTCCGGTCTGGTCTGGTCTGGTTCGTTCTGGTTCGGTCTGGTCTGGTTCGGTCTGGTCTGGCCTGGTCTGGTCTGGTTCGTTCTGGTTCGGTCTGGTCTGGTTCGTTCTGGTTCGGTCTGGTCTGGTTCGTTCTGGTTCTCTCTGGTTCGGTCTGGTCTGGTCTGGTTCGGTCTGGTCTGGTTCGCTCTGGTTCGGTCTGGTCTGGTCTGGTTCGGTCTGGTCTGGTTCGGTCTGGTCTGGTCTGGTTCGGTCGGGTCTGGTTCGGTCTGGTCCTGTCCGGTCTGGTTTGGTTTGTTCTGGTTCGGTCTGGTCTGGTCCGGTCTGGTCCGGTCTGGTATGGTCTGGTTCGGTCTGGTCTGGTCTGGTTCGGTATGGTCTGGTCTGGTCTGGTTTGGTCTGGTCTGGTTCGTTCTCGTTAGCTCTGGTTCGCTCTGGTCCGGTTTGGTCCGGTTCGGTCTGTTCTGGTCTGGTCCGGTCTGGTTCGGGTCTGGTTCGGTCTGGTCCGGTCTGGTTCGGTCTGGTCTTGTCTGGTTCGGTCTGGTTCGGTCTGGTCTGGTTCGTTCTGGTTCGGTCTGGTTCGGTCTGGTCTGGTTCGGTCTGGTCTGGTTCGGTCTGGTACGGTCTGGTTCGGTCTGGTTCGGTCTGGTACGGTCTGGTCCGGTCTAGTCTGGTCCGGTCTGGTTCGGGTCTGGTTCGGTCTGGTCCGGTCTGGTCTGGTCTTGTCTGGTTCGTTCTGGTTCGGTCTGGTTCGGTCTATTCTTGTCTGGTCTGGTACGGTCTGGTACGGTCTGGTCCGGTCTGGTACGGTCCGGTCTGGTCTGGTCTGGTCTGGTTCGGTCTGGTCTGGTCTGGTCTGGTACGGTCTGGTCCGGTCTGGTACGGTCCGGTCTGGTCTGGTCTGGTTCGGTCTGGTCTGGTCTGGATCGGTCTGGTCTGGTTCGGTATGGTCTGGTCTGGTCTGGTTCGGTCTGGTCTGGTCCGGTCTGGTCTGGTCTGGTTCGTTCTGTTCTGGTTCGGTCTGGTCTGGTCTGGTTCGGTCTGGTTCGGTCTGGTCTGGTTCGGTATGGTCTGGTCTGGTATGGTCTGGTCTGGTTCGGTCTGGTCTGGTCTGGTCTGGTTCGGTCTGGTCTGGTCTGGTTCGGTCTGGTCTGGTTCGGTCTGGTCGGTCCGGTCTGGTCTGGTCTGGTTCGGTCTGGTTCGGTCTGGTCTGGTCTGGTTCGGTCTGGTTCGGTCTGGTCTGGTCTGGTCTGGTTCGGTCTGGTCTGGTCTGGTTCGGTCTGGTCTGGTTCGGTCTGGTCTGGCCTGGTCTGGTCTGGTTCGGTCTGGTCTGGTTCGGTCTGGTCTGGTTCGTTCTGGTTCGCTCTGGTCTGGTCTGGTCTGGTTCGGTCTGGCCTGGTCTGGTCTGGTTCGTTCTGGTTCGCTCTGGTTCGTTCTGGTCTGGTTCGGTCTGGTCAGGTCTGGTATGGTCTGGTCTGGTTCGTTCTGGTTCGCTCCGGTTCGGTCTGGTTCGGTCTGGTCTGGTTCGGTCTAGTCTGGTCTGGTCTGGTTCGTTCTGGTTCGGTCTGGTTCGGCCTGGTCTGGTCCGGTCTGGTTCGGTCTGGTCCGGTCTGGTTCGGTCTGGTCTGGTTCGGTGTGGTCTGGTTCGGTCTGGTCTGGTTCGGTCTGGTCTGGTTCGGTCTGGTCTGGTCCGGTCTGGTCTGGTCTGGTTCGTTCTGGTTCGGTCTGGTCTGGTTCGGTCTGGTCTGGCCTGGTCTGGTCTGGTTCGTTCTGGTTCGGTCTGGTCTGGTTCGTTCTGGTTCGGTCTGGTCTGGTTCGTTCTGGTTCTCTCTGGTTCGGTCTGGTCTGGTCTGGTTCGGTCTGGTCTGGTTCGCTCTGGTTCGGTCTGGTCTGGTCTGGTTCGGTCTGGTCTGGTTCGGTCTGGTCTGGTCTGGTTCGGTCGGGTCTGGTTCGGTCTGGTCCTGTCCGGTCTGGTTTGGTTTGTTCTGGTTCGGTCTGGTCTGGTTCGGTCTGTTCTGGTCTGGTCTGGTTCGTTCTGGTTCGGTCTGGTTCGGTCTGGTCTGGTCTGGTCTGGTCCGGTCTGGTCCGGTCTGGTATGGTCTGGTTCGGTCTGGTCTGGTCTGGTTCGGTCTGGTTCTGGTCTGGTCTGGTTTGGTCTGGTCTGGTTCGTTCTGGTTGGTCTGGTTCGCTCTGGTCCGGTTTGGTCCGGTCTGGTCTGGTTCGGTCTGGTTCGGTATGGTCTTGTCTGGTATGGTCTTGTCTGGTTCGGTCTGGTCTGGTCTGGTTCGGTCTGGTTCGGTCTGGTCTGGTCTGGTTCGGTCTGGTCTGGTTCGTTCTGGTTCGGTCTGGTTCGGTCTGGTCTGGTTCGGTCTGGTCTGGTTCGTTCTGGTTCGGTCTGGTCAGGTCTGGTTCGGTCTGGTCTGGTCTGGTTCGGTCTGGTCTGGTTCGTTCTGGTTCGCTCTGGTTCGGTCTGGTTCGGTCTGGTCTGGTCTTGTCTGGTTCGGTCTTGTCTGGTCTGTTTTGTTCTGGTTCGGGTCTGGTTCGGTCTGGTCTGGTCTGTTTTGTTCTGGTTCGGGTCTGGTCTGGTCTGTTTTGTTCTGGTTCGGTCTGGTCTGGTTCGGTCTGTTCTGGTCTGGTCTGGTTCGTTCTGGTTCGCTCTGGTTCGGTCTGGTCTGGTCTGGTTTGGTCCGGTCTGGTTCGGTCTGGTCTGGTCTGGTTCGTTCTGGTTCGCTCTGGTTCGGTCTGGTCTGGTCTGGTTCGTTCTGGTCTGGTTCGTTCTGGTTCGCTCTGGTCTGGTTCGGGTCTGGTTCGGTCTGGTTCGGGTCTGGTTCGGTTTGGTTCGCTCGGGTCTGGTTCGGTCTGGTCTGGTTCGCTCTGGTCTGGTTCGGTCTGGTCTGGTTCGGTCTGGTATGGTCTGGTCTGGTCTGGTTCGTTCTGGTTCGCTCCGGTTCGGTCTGGTTCGGTCTGGTCTGGTTGGTCTGGTTCGGTCTGGTTCGGTCTGGTCTGGTCTGGTCTGGTCCGCTCTGGTTCGGTCTGGTCTGGTCTGGTTCGGTCTGGTCTGGTCCGGTCTGTTCTGGTCCGGTCTGGTCTGGTTCGGTCTGGTCTGGTCTGGTCCGGTCTGGTTCGGTCTGGTCTGGTTCGGTATGGTCTGGTTCGGTCTGGTTCGGTCTGGTCTGGTTCGGTCTGGTCTGGTCCGGTCTGGTCTGGTTCGGTCTGGTCCGGTTTGGTCCGGTCTGGTTCGGTCTGGTCTGGTTCGGTTTGGTCTGGTTCGGTCTGGTTCGGTCTGGTCTGCTCTGGTCTGGTTCGGTCTGGTCTGGTCTGGTTCGTTCTGGTTCGGTCTGGTTCGGTCTGGTCTGGTTCGTTCTGGTTCGTTCTGGTTCGGTCTGGTTCGTTCTGGTTCGGTCTGGTTGGGTCTGGTCTGGTCTGGTTCGCTCTGGTTCGGTCTGGTTCGGTCTGGTCTGGTTCGGTCTGGTTCGGTCTGGTCTGGTTCGGTCTGGTTCGGTCTGGTCTGGTTCGGTCTGGTCTGGTTCGGTCTGGTCCGGTCTGGTTCGGTCTGGTCTTGTCTGGTTCGGTCTGGTTCGGTCTGGTCTGGTTCGTTCTGGTTCGGTCTGGTCTGGTCGGTCTGGTTCGGTCTGGTTCGGTCTCTGGTCTGGTCGGTCTGGTCCCGTCTGGTACGGTCTGGTACGGTCTGGTTCGGTCTGGTTCGGTCTGGTACGGTCTGGTCCGGTCTAGTCTGGTCCGGTCTGGTTCGGGTCTGGTTCGGTCTGGTCCGGTCTGGTCTGGTCTTGTCTGGTTCGTTCTGGTTCGGTCTGGTTCGGTCTATTCTTGTCTGGTCTGGTACGGTCTGGTACGGTCTGGTCCGGTCTGGTACGGTCCGGTCTGGTCTGGTCTGGTCTGGTTCGGTCTGGTCTGGTCTGGTCTGGTACGGTCTGGTCCGGTCTGGTACGGTCCGGTCTGGTCTGGTCTGGTTCGGTCTGGTCTGGTCTGGATCGGTCTGGTCTGGTTCGGTATGGTCTGGTCTGGTCTGGTTCGGTCTGGTCTGGTCCGGTCTGGTCTGGTCTGGTTCGTTCTGTTCTGGTTCGGTCTGGTCTGGTCTGGTTCGGTCTGGTTCGGTCTGGTCTGGTTCGGTATGGTCTGGTCTGGTATGGTCTGGTCTGGTTCGGTCTGGTCTGGTCTGGTCTGGTTCGGTCTGGTCTGGTCTGGTCGGTCTGGTCTGGTTCGGTCTGGTCGGTCGGTCTGGTCTGGTTCGGTCTGGTTCGGTCTGGTCTGGTCTGGTCTGGTTGGTCTGGTCTGGTCTGGTTTGGTCTGGTCTGGTTCGGTCTGGTCTGGTCTGGTTCGGTCTGGTCTGGTTCGGTCTGGTCTGGGTCTGGTCTGGTTCGGTCTGGTCTGGTTCGGTCTGGTCTGGTTCGTTCTGGTTCGCTCTGGTCTGGTCTGGTCTGGTTCGGTCTGGCCTGGTCTGGTCTGGTTCGTTCTGGTTCGCTCTGGTTCGGTCTGGTCTGGTTCGGTCTGGTCAGGTCTGGTATGGTCTGGTCTGGTTCGTTCTGGTTCGCTCCGGTTCGGTCTGGTTCGGTCTGGTCTGGTTCGGTCTAGTCTGGTCTGGTCTGGTTCGTTCTGGTTCGGTCTGGTTCGGCCTGGTCTGGTCCGGTCTGGTTCGGTCTGGTCCGGTCTGGTTCGGTCTGGTCTGGTTCGGTGTGGTCTGGTTCGGTCTGGTCTGGTTCGGTCTGGTCTGGTTCGGTGTGGTCTGGTCCGGTCTGGTCTGGTTCGTTCTGGTTCGGTCTGGTCTGGTTCGGTCTGGTCTGGCCTGGTCTGGTCTGGTTCGTTCTGGTTCGGTCTGGTCTGGTTCGTTCTGGTTCGGTCTGGTCTGGTTCGTTCTGGTTCTCTCTGGTTCGGTCTGGTCTGGTCTGGTTCGGTCTGGTCTGGTTCGCTCTGGTTCGGTCTGGTCTGGTCTGGTTCGGTCTGGTCTGGTTCGGTCTGGTCTGGTCTGGTTCGGTCGGGTCTGGTTCGGTCTGGTCCTGTCCGGTCTGGTTTGGTTTGTTCTGGTTCGGTCTGGTCTGGTTCGGTCTGTTCTGGTCTGGTCTGGTTCGTTCTGGTTCGCTCTGGTTCGGTCTGGTCTGGTCTGGTCTGGTCCGGTCTGGTCCGGTCTGGTATGGTCTGGTTCGGTCTGGTCTGGTCTGGTTCGGTATGGTCTGGTCTGGTCTGGTTTGGTCTGGTCTGGTTCGTTCTGGTTAGCTCTGGTTCGCTCTGGTCCGGTTTGGTCCGGTCTGGTCTGGTTCGGTCTGGTTCGGTATGGTCTTGTCTGGTATGGTCTTGTCTGGTTCGGTCTGGTCTGGTCTGGTTCGGTCTGGTTCGGTCTGGTCTGGTCTGGTTCGGTCTGGTCTGGTTCGTTCTGGTTCGGTCTGGTTCGGTCTGGTCTGGTTCGGTCTGGTCTGGTTCGTTCTGGTTCGGTCTGGTCAGGTCTGGTTCGGTCTGGTCTGGTCTGGTTCGGTCTGGTCTGGTTCGTTCTGGTTCGCTCTGGTTCGGTCTGGTTCGGTCTGGTCTGGTCTTGTCTGGTTCGGTCTTGTCTGGTCTGTTTTGTTCTGGTTCGGGTCTGGTTCGGTCTGGTCTGGTCTGTTTTGTTCTGGTTCGGGTCTGGTCTGGTCTGTTTTGTTCTGGTTCGGTCTGGTCTGGTTCGGTCTGTTCTGGTCTGGTCTGGTTCGTTCTGGTTCGCTCTGGTTCGGTCTGGTCTGGTCTGGTTTGGTCCGGTCTGGTTCGGTCTGGTCTGGTCTGGTTCGTTCTGGTTCGCTCTGGTTCGGTCTGGTCTGGTCTGGTTCGTTCTGGTCTGGTTCGTTCTGGTTCGCTCTGGTCTGGTTCGGGTCTGGTTCGGTCTGATTCGGGTCTGGTTCGGTTTGGTTCGCTCGGGTCTGGTTCGGTCTGGTCTGGTTCGCTCTGGTCTGGTTCGGTCTGGTCTGGTTCGGTCTGGTATGGTCTGGTCTGGTCTGGTTCGTTCTGGTTCGCTCCGGTTCGTTCTGGTTCGGTCTGGTCTGGTTCGGTCTGGTTCGGTCTGGTTCGGTCTGGTCTGGTCTGGTCTGGTCCGCTCTGGTTCGGTCTGGTCTGGTCTGGTTCGGTCTGGTCTGGTCCGGTCTGTTCTGGTCCGGTCTGGTCTGGTTCGGTCTGGTCTGTTTTGTTCTGGTTCGGGTCTGGTTCGGTCTGGTCTGGTCTGTTTTGTTCTGGTTCGGGTCTGGTCTGGTCTGTTTTGTTCTGGTTCGGTCTGGTCTGGTTCGGTCTGTTCTGGTCTGGTCTGGTTCGTTCTGGTTCGCTCTGGTTCGGTCTGGTCTGGTCTGGTTTGGTCCGGTTTGGTTCGGTCTGGTCTGGTCTGGTTCGTTCTGGTTCGCTCTGGTTCGGTCTGGTCTGGTCTGGTTCGTTCTGGTCTGGTTCGTTCTGGTTCGCTCTGGTCTGGTTCGGGTCTGGTTCGGTCTGATTCGGGTCTGGTTCGGTTTGGTTCGCTCGGGTCTGGTTCGGTCTGGTCTGGTTCGCTCTGGTCTGGTTCGGTCTGGTCTGGTTCGGTCTGGTATGGTCTGGTCTGGTCTGGTTCGTTCTGGTTCGCTCCGGTTCGTTCTGGTTCGGTCTGGTCTGGTTCGGTCTGGTTCGGTCTGGTTCGGTCTGGTCTGGTCTGGTCTGGTCCGCTCTGGTTCGGTCTGGTCTGGTCTGGTTCGGTCTGGTCTGGTCCGGTCTGTTCTGGTCCGGTCTGGTCTGGTTCGGTCTGGTCTGGTCTGGTCCGGTCTGGTTCGGTCTGGTCTGGTTCGGTATGGTCTGGTTCGGTCTGGTTCGGTCTGGTCTGGTTCGGTCTGGTCTGGTTCGGTCTGGTCTGGTTCGGTCTGGTCCGGTTTGGTCCGGTCTGGTTCGGTCTGGTCTGGTTCGGTTTGGTCTGGTTCGGTCTGGTTCGGTCTGGTCTGCTCTGGTCTGGTTCGGTCTGGTCTGGTTCGTTCGTTCTGGTTCGGTTCTGGTTCGGTCTGGTTGGTCTCTGGTTCGTTCTGGTTCGGTCTGGTTCGGTCTGGTTCGGTCTGGTCTGGTCTGGTCTGGTCTGGTTCGGTCTGGTTCGGTCTGGTCTGGTCTGGTCTCGGTCTGGTTCGTTCTGGTTCGGTCTGGTTCGGTCTGGTTCTGGTCTGGTCTGGTTCGGTCTGGTCTGGTTCGGTCTGGTCTGGTTCGGTCTGGTTCGGTCTGGTCTGGTTCGGTCTGGTTCGGTCTGGTTCGGTCTGGTCTGGTTCGGTCTGGTCTGGTTCGGTCTGGTCTGGTTCGGTCTGTTCTGGTTCGTTCTGGTTCGCTCTGGTTCGCTCTGGTTCGGTCTGGTCTGGTTTGGTCCGGTCTGGTTCGGTCTGGTCTGGTCTGGTTCGTTCTGGTTCGCTCTGGTTCGGTCTTGTCCGGTCTGGTCTGGTTCGGTCTGGTCTGGTTCGGTATGGTCTGGTTCGGTCTGGTCTGGTTCGGTCTGGTCTGGTTCGGTCTGGTCTGGTCCGGTCTGGTCTGGTCTGGTTCGGTCTGGTCTGGTCTGGTTCGGTCTGGTCTGGTTCGTTCTGGTTCGCTCTGGTTCGGTCTGGTCCGGTCTGGTCTGGTTCGGTATGGGCTGGTCTGGTTCGGGTCTGGTTCGGTCTGGTCTCTGGTCTGGTTCGGTCTGGTCTGGTCTGGTTCTGGTTCGGTCTGGTTCGGTCTGGTCTGGTCGGTCTGGTCTGGTCTGGTTCTGGTTCTGGTCTGGTTCTGGTCTGGTTCGGTCTGGTCTGGTCTGGTCCCGTCTGGTCTGGTCTGGTCTGGTTCGCTCTGGTTCTGGTTCTGGTCTGGTTCGGTCTGGTCTGGTTCGGTCTGGTCTGGTCTGGTCTGGTCTGGTCTGGTCTCGGTTCTGGTCTGGTTCGGTCTGGTTCGGTCTGGTTCGGTCTGGTTCGGTCTGGTCTGGTCTTGTCTGGTTCGGTCTGGTTCGGTCTGGTCCGGTCTGGTCTGGTCTTGTCTGGTTCGGTCTGGTTCGGTCTGGTTCGGTCTGGTCGGTCTGGTCTGGGTCTGGTCTGGTCTGGTTCGGTCTGGTACGGTCTGGTACGGTCTGGTCCGGTCTGGTTCGGTCTGGTCTGGTTCGGTCTGGTCTGGTCTGGTTCGGTCTGGTCTGGTCTGGTTCGGTCTGGTGGTCGGTCGGTCTGGTCTGGTCTGGTCTGGTCTGGTTCGGTCTGGTCTGGTTCGGTCTGGTCTGGTTCGGTCTGGTCTGGTTCTGGTCTGGTCTGGTCTGGTCTCGGTCTGGTTCGGTCTGGTCGGTCTGGTCGGTCTGGTCTGGTCTGGTCTGGTTCGGTCTGGTCGGTCTGGTCTGGTCTGGTCTGGTTCGGTCTGGTCTGGTTCGGTCTGGTCGGTCTGGTCTGGTCTGGTTCTGGTTCTGGTTCGGTCTGGTTCGCTCTGGTCTGGTCTGGTTCGGTCTGGTCTGGCCTGGTCTGGTCTGGTTCGGTCTGGTCTGGTTCGGTCTGGTCTGGTTCGTTCTGGTTCGCTCTGGCTCTGGCTCGTTCTGGTCCGGTCTGGTCTGGTCTGGTTCGGTCTGGCCTGGTCTGGTCTGGTTCGTTCTGGTTCGCTCTGGTTCGGTCTGGTCTGGTTCGGTCTGGTCTGGTTCGGTCTGGTCTGGTCTGGTTCGGTCTGGTATGGTCTGGTTCGTTCTGGTTCGTCCGGTTCGGTCTCGGTCGGTCTGGTTCGGTCTGGTCTGGTTCGGTCTGGTCTGGTTCGGTCTGGTCTGGTTCGGTCTGGTCTGGTTCGGTCTGGTCTGGTTCGGTCTGGTCTGGTTTGGTCTGGTTCGTTCTGGGTTCTGGTTCGGTCTGGTCTCTGGTCCGGTCTGGTCTGGTTCGGTGTGGTCTGGTCTGGTTCGGTCTGGTCTGGTCTGGTTCGGTCTGGTCTGGTCTGGTTCGTTCTGGTTCGGTCTGGCCTGGTCTGGTCTGGTTCGGTCTGGTCTGGTTCGTTCTGGTTCGGTCTGGTCTGGTTCGGTCTGGTCTGGTCTGGTTCGTTCTGGTTCGCTCTGCTTCGGTCTGGTCTGGTCTGGTTCGGTCTGGTTCGGTATGGTCTGGTCTGGTATGGTCTGGTCTGGTTCGGTCTGGTCTGGTTCGGTCTGGTCTGGTTCGGTCTGGTCTGGTTCGATCTGGTCTGGTTCGGTCTGGTCCTGTCGGTCTGGTCTGGTTCGTTCTGGTTCGGTCGGTCTGGTCTGGTTCTGGTCTGGTCTGGTTGGTCTGGTCTGGTTCGGTCTGGTCTGGTTCGGTCTGGTCTGGTCTGGTCTGGTTCGGTATGGTCTGGTCTGGTTCGGTCTGGTCTGGTTTGGTCTGGTCTGGTTCGTTCTGGTAACTGTGTTTATGAAGTAAAGCATGTGTGTCTGTTGGTTTGAAGTAAACTCTAGTGTGTAGTGTTTTCTGTGATTGATTGTTATTACTGAAAAAAACCGTTGTGTCTAAGAAGTTGACTTCTTGCGGATGAATTGTGTATTTAACCTTAATGGATGGATGATGACCGTTGAGAATGTTTATAAAATCTGTGAATAACTGGATGTCGTGAGGCCAGGCTGCTATTATGTCATCTAAAAAGCGGTAATAACAAGTGGGTTGATATGGACACTTGGCCAGTGCCTCTCTCTCCCATTCAGCCATGTATATATTGGCGTAAGCAGGTGCACATTTTTTGCCCATAGCTGTTCCCTCCACCTGCAGGTAATAATGATCATTGAATGAAAAGTCATTGCTAGTCAGGCTGATTTCTAACAGTTGTAATATTTCTTTGTCCGGTCTAGTGTTGTCTGGGTATCTCTTAAAGATATTTCTAATTGCTTGTATTCCTGTTGCTGTATAGGCTATCAATATCTATCGTGAATATGTGTGTATGGGAGGGAACAACTATGGGTCCAATCCTCTCCATGAAGTGGTAGGTGTCCCTGAGAAAGCTGGGGTGCCTTGTGGAGAGAGGGTTGATATGGTGATCTATATATTGTGAAATGTTATAGGATTCACGATTGCAGTCTGAGACAATCGGTCTGCCAGGAGGAACTTCAAAGGGAATTGTCCATGTCTCCGGTTCCTTGTGTACTTTTAACAGTAAGTAGAATAGTCTAGGTCGTGGGGTGTCTGTACCGTTGAGAAAGTCCCGTTGTTTTGCTGTGATGTAGTGTTGGTCGTAGTCTTTTTATTATTGTCCTTAGCTGTGTCTGTGGTTGTATACTGTTTTGTACCCAAGTGATCAGTGTCCAGGGGGCAGCGAAGCTAGACTGGCGAGTATTATCCAGGTTAAGAAAACTGGCTGGCTGTGCAGAAGGTAAAGGCCGCTAGCAGTGGCTAACAATGACTAAATAGCTAGTTAGCTGGTTAGCTTCTGGAGGTTCTTGAATGTGTTCTAAAAATTAAAAATAATAGCGATTCCGTATCACATTGGGTGAGGCAGGTTACCGGAAGGTATAATCAAATTAAAAATCGAAAAGAGATTGAAAGAAAATATTTGGTCCGGTGAGTGGTTGGGACGCTGCGATTCAGACGGTTAGCAGGCCTGTGCTAACAGTTAGTAGGCCGGGGCTGAACAAGGTAGCAGTTAGCGGACCGGGGCTAAACAAGCTAGCAGTTAGCAGGCCGAATTAGCAAGCAAGGAGATAGCAAGGGCTAGAAAGTTAGCCTTTGGGGGACGTCGCGATGGGGTGAGTCTGTTTATGCCTCTTCATGCGGTGACATCGATAGACCTGTCGTGGGTCCGGATATTGTAGCCCAGGAGTATGCTTCGGTGGTAGCACAGGAGCTCTGGCCGGGCTAGCTTCAAGCTAAATGGATGGAAACGCTAGCCAGGAGTTAACATCCGGGGTTGCAGTTAGCTAGTTGTGAAGACCCAGCTGAAAATGTTCCGTTTGCGGTGGGAATCCGGGGATAAAAAAATAATAATAATAGGTCCGTTATGCTCTGGTTAGAGTCGCGTTGTTCGAACTGGCGAGAGCTTTCCGCGCTGAAGGTTAGCTGAAGACCGCTAGCAATGGTTTGCTGGTAGTTAGCTGTCTAGCTTCAGTTGAGGGGTGCTAGCTAGCTAGCTTGATAGTTAATGTTTGCTTTAGTTTGCGCGCCAGCTCTGCAAATTCAGCAGGTGTGTGTGTGTGTGTGTGTGAACGCTTCCAACAAAACTAATGACTTGCAGTGGATCAAACCATTGTGAGGCAAAGGGCGGGGGTTGCAATCTTTTGAAACTTAAAAACGCGCTATTAAGTGTCTATAATCAGCATAAGTGCTTTCATTGCGTTCATTCATATTATTGAAATTACATAGATATGTTTACAGTGATATATTGGGGGGGGAAATCATATTTTTCCCAGGATAGGGGGGTCATGTCCCCCCCTGGGATTTCTGCCTATGCACGTGATATCTCCTCACTCACGTGGTTGATTGAAGGACGTGGTTGATTGAAGAACTGATTTGTGTTGATGGCAATTACCATATAAATTCAAAGATGAAGAAGGAGGGATGACTAGAAACGATTCAGTTGACGGTTTTATGTGTGGATTAATTGTCGGAGTAGAGGAATTTGTGTAATTCAGGTAAAAAAATAACGCAATGTTTATATCACAGGACAAATTAGCTAGCGGGTTAACTCGCTAAATTGCCATACATGTTTCATGCTTTTCGGCCTGTCCCCAATTTAATGCCATTGGTCACATATTTTGTTTTGATATTTTAACCTGCGTGTCTTTATCGCGTCTGCAAGCACGCAGCTGGTATGTTTATAATGAACTTTATCTGTCGAAAATGGAAATTGTGAGGTTTGAGGTCTTGTGGTGGCTTATGGGGGAGGAAAGGGGGGAGAGTACAGGGGGTTGGGGGGAAAAGAAGGGTGTGGTGTGGGTCCAAATTGTGGGTAGAGCCTATTCTAAATTTAGCTGCTCACACCAATTCTTAAAAATGAGGTCTGCTGTGGTTGTTGTCCAGTGTATCAGGTCTGTTGTGTGGAATTCATCATGGGGTATCTCCAAGAGAAATGGGCCATGTGTGGTGATGTAACCGTTAATGACTTTGAGGTTCCGTTTTCAATCTGGTGAAAGGAGGTGTGAGTGGTTAATAATGGGGATGTAAATAATTGCATTAGGGAAAAAGTGACTCTTGCTTCCTTGTGCATTGATGCATTCTGTTTGATGTTTTGTATGGGTCATTATCCATATTGTTTATGCCCACCGAGAGAACCACTATGCATGCTGGTGTCTAAATGAACCTCTGTTTTCTCCAGGACCTTTTTGAAATGGTAAAATGTTGCTCCAGGGTAACTCTCCACTTGAATGGGTTATGAAATGGAGGGATTCTATTAACATTTGAGTCTCCCAAGACTAGTATTGGTTTATTTCCCTTAAAATTCCAATCTGCCACCTTGCCATTTGGTGTAATACTTAAAGGCCCGTAGATGTCCTCCTAGGATCATAAATTAAACTGAGGTAAGCTCCAAGTTGCCTCTTTTTCTGGGTGGCAGTGCAGAAGTCGATGTGGTGAGAGATTCATTCAACCATAGTGTTGTTAAATATGAACATAAACGCCATATTGTGCATTTAAATGGTTTCATTGTTTTGTTAAAGGAAAGGAAAAACCTAAAAGAGGAAGTGCCAAACTAAAACCAAACAAACCATAAATATATAGAGTAGAAATAAATTATGAATAAAACCATGTTCTTCTCCATCCATTTTCCTGTCTGTTAAAACCCATTTTCTAATACAGGCCATTTGGTGTTATTGTCTGTAGGTTCTGGATCCACTCCCGTGCTGCCCACAGGTCCAGAGGCCCACAGGTCCAGCCTATATGTGACTGTAACCCTGATATGGTAAGGTGAGTGATGGGGTGCTCCTGGAAGTGGGTTATGAGTAAATTGTAGGTTGATGTGGGCACTTGGCCAATGCAAGTTCAAAACAGACAGTGTGACCCAATTAAAGGCACTTCCGGTTGGCACAGGAAGCTATACGTAAACACATATCTTGCTTGGGGTATTCTCTTACAGAATCCTGAGTTTAAAGTCTTTATGTTAAAAATTGACTGATCTAGACAGGGTTGAATGCAGTCATTTTCACATTTGCAGGTTATGTACATCAAAATACCTTTTGGGTGAATTTAACCACTTCCGGATGCTCCAGGATGCTTAGATTCGACACAGGTAGACCTCATAGTGGTCTGATGGACTGTCATAGAAGACAGGTTCATAAGGCATTCATAACCCACATAGGCTTCAGGTTGAATTTAGAGGTGCAGGCAATGTATTCCTATGGGGAGAGAAGTCAATGCAAACTGTTTGAAGTAAACACCTTCTTTTAACTGCTAAGGGTTAATGCCACACGGCCAAGGTTAGGCTTGCACGGATCGGGAGGACCTCAGGAACGTACCTGAGGTCGAATTGTGCTTCTCACCCTAGCAGTTCTCTCACTGTCACCCAAACAAATGACATTTTGGGCCTACTTTTCTCATGGTCGCTGCGCTCAGACCGAGCGAGCTACGGGATATCTCGTTGAACTCTGCACGGCCTAGAGATTATGTTTATGCCCTTGCCTGCTCTCTGTGTCTTTCAGCACCACACCTTTTCACTCCATCCTTGCTGTGTGTGTGTGTGTGTGTGTGAGAGCTTTTCTTTGACATCTGCTGGCGGAAATTACTGATTTACAGTTTAGGAGGGTTACCTAGTCACACATGTGAAGTTTTGGAAAGATGTGACTTTTTTAACCCTTCAAAACAGACAGTGTGACCCAATTAAAGGCACTTCCGGTTGGCACAGGAAGCTATAAGTAAACACATGTCTTTATTGACATAGCCACTTACAGAATCCTGAGTTTTAAGTCTTTAAGTTAAGAATTGACTGATCTACACAGGTTTGAATACAGTGATTTTCATAATGACAGGTTATGTGTTTCAAAACACTTTTAGGGTGAGCTAGCTTGATAGTTAACGTTTGCTTTAGTTTGCGCGCCAGCTCTGCAAATTCAGCAGGTGTGTGTGAAGGCTTCCAACAAAACTAATGACCTGCAGTGGATCAAACCATTGTGAGGCAAAGGGCGGGAGTCGCAATCTTTTGAAACTTAAAAACGCGCTATTAAGTGTCTATAATCAGCATAAGTGCTTTCATTGCGTTCATTGATGGGGTGATCCTGGAAATGAGTCACTAGTTCTGTGTGTAAATGGGCCCGTTTGATATTGTATAGAATGCTGTTTAAGTCTATTTTCTATTGTATACTGGGTTTCCCCAATGTAGTGTTTTTTGCTAAATGTGCAAGTGATTATATACATATATGACATTTGGAGTGTAGAGTGAAATGAAAGACAACCCCCCCTCTCCAAAAGTTGGGTCTGTGCTGTTGTGAGTTGAAAAGACTTGGATAAATTCATGATGAGAGGGGGTCAACTACCCCCTCTGCTGGGTAATCTAAGAAAGCAACTGGGGGAGGAAAGGGGGGGAGTGTACAGGGGGTTGGGGGGAAAAGAAGGGTGTGGTGTGGGTCCAAATTGTGGGTAGAGCCTATTCTAAATTTAGCTGCTCACACCAATTCTTAAAAATTAGGTCTGCTGTGGTTGTTGTTCAGTGTATCAGGTCTGTTGTGTGGAATTCATCATGTGGTATCTCCAAGAGAAATGGGCCATGTGTGGTGATGTAACCGTTAATGACTTTGAGGTTCCGTTTTCGATCTGGTGAAAGGAGGTGTGAGTGGTTAATAATGGGGATGTAAATAATTGCATTAGGGAAAAAGTGACTCTTGCTTCCTTGTGCATTGATGCATTCTGTTTGATGTTTTGTATGGGTCATTATCCATATTGTTTATGCCCACCGAGAGAACCACTATGCATGCTGGTGTCTAAATGAACCTCTGTTTTCTCCAGGACCTTTTTGAAATGGTAAAATGTTGCTCCAGGGTAACTCTCCACTTGTATGGGTTATGGGTTATGAAATGGAGGGATTCTATTAACATTTGAGTCTCCCAAGACTAGTATTGGTTTATTTCCCTTAAAATTCCAATCTGCCACCTTGCCATTTGGTGTAATACTTAAAGGCCCGTAGATGTCCTCCTAGGATCATAAATTAAACTGAGGTAAGCTCCAAGTTGCCTCTTTTTCTGGGTGGCAGTGCAGAAGTCGATGTGGTGAGAGATTCATTCAACCATAGTGTTGTTAAATATGAACATAAACGCCATATTGTGCATTTAAATGGTTTCATTGTTTTGTTAAAGGAAAGGAAAAACCTAAAAGAGGAAGTGCCAAACTAAAACCAAACAAACCATAAATATATAGAGTAGAAATAAATTATGAATAAAACCATGTTCTTCTCCATCCATTTTCCTGTCTGTTAAAACCCATTTTCTAATACAGGCCATTTGGTGTTATTGTCTGTAGGTTCTGGATCCACTCCCGTGCTGCCCACAGGTCCAGAGGCCCACAGGTCCAGCCTATATGTGACTGTAACCCTGATATGGTAAGGTGAGTGATGGGGTGCTCCTGGAAGTGGGTTATGAGTAAATTGTAGGTTGATGTGGGCACTTGGCCAATGCAAGTTCAAAACAGACAGTGTGACCCAATTAACCTCTTTGATCTCTAGGGGCGCTATTTCATTTTTGGATAAAAAACGTTCCCGTTTTAAGCGCGATATTTTGTCACGAAAAGATGCTCGACTATGCATATTCTTGACAGTTTTTGAAAGAAAACACTCTGAAGTTTCAGAATCTGCAAAGATATTGTCTGTAAGTGCCCCAGAACTCATTCTACAGGCGAAACCAAGATGATGCATCAACCAGGAAATGATCAGAATTTCTGAAGCTCTGTTTTCCATTGTCTCCTTATATGGCTGTGATTGCGCAAGGAATGAGCCTACACTTTCTGTCGTTCCCCCAAAGTGTTAGCAGCATTGTGACGTATTTGTAGGCATATCATTGGAAGATTGACCATAAGAGACTACATTTTCCAAGTGTCCGCCTGGTGTCCCTGCGTCGAAATTGGAGCGTAAAGCCAGGTGCAATTATTTTTCCATTTGAGAGCAAGGAGAAACCAGGCTTCCACGAAGGATATATCATTGAAGAGATATGTGGAAAAACACCTTGAGGATTGATTCTAAACCACGTTTGCCATGTTTCAGTCGATATTATGGAGTTAATTTGGAAAAAAGTTCGCGTTTTGAGGGCTGAATTTTCGTTTTTTTTTTTTTTTTTTTTTTTTTTTTTTGGTAGCCAAATGTGATGTACAAAACGGAGCTATTTCTAATACACAAAGAATCTTTTTGGAAAAACGGAGCATCTGCTATCTAACTGAGAGTCTCCTCATTGAAAACATCAGAAGTTCTTCAAAGGTAAGTTATTTTATTTGAAGGCTTTACTTGTTTTTGTGATAGTTGCCTGCTAAATGCTAACGCTAATGCTAACGCTAATGCTAACGCTAAATGCTACGCTAGCTAGCTACTGTTACACAAATGATTGTTTTCCTATGGTTGAAAAGCATATTTTGAAAATCTGAGATGACAGTGTTGTTAACAAAAGGCTAAGCTTGAGAGCTAGCATATTTATTTCATTTCATTTGCGATTTTCATGAATAGTTAACGTTGCGTTATGGTAATGAGCTTAGGTCTATAAATAGAATCCCTGGATCCGGGTTTGGTCGTCGCAACAGGTTAAAGGCACTTCCGGTTGGCACAGGAAGCTATACGTAAACACATATCTTGCTTGGGGTATTCTCTTACAGAATCCTGAGTTTAAAGTCTTTATGTTAAAAATTGACTGATCTAGACAGGGTTGAATGCAGTCATTTTCACATTTGCAGGTTATGTACATCAAAATACCTTTTGGGTGAATTTAACCACTTCCGGATGCTCCAGGATGCTTAGATTCGACACAGGTAGACCTCATAGTGGTCTGATGGACTGTCATAGAAGACGGGTTCATAAGGCATTCATAACCCACATAGGCTTCAGGTTGAATTTAGAGGTGCAGGCAATGTATTCCTATGGGGAGAGAAGTCAATGCAAACTGTTTGAAGTAAACACCTTCTTTTAACTGCTAAGGGTTAATGCCACACGGCCAAGGTTAGGCTTGCACGGATCGGGAGGACCTCAGGAACGTACCTGAGGTCGAATTGTGCTTCTCACCCTAGCAGTTCTCTCACTGTCACCCAAAACAAATGACATTTTGGGCCTACTTTTCTCATGGTCGCTGCGCTCAGACCGAGCGAGCTACGGGATATCTCGTTGAACTCTGCACGGCCTAGAGATTATGTTTATGCCCTTGCCTGCTCTCTGTGTCTTTCAGCACCACACCTTTTCACTCCATCCTTGCTGTGTGTGTGTGTGTGTGTGTGTGAGAGCTTTTCTTTGACATCTGCTGGCGGAAATTACTGATTTACAGTTTAGGAGGGTTACCTAGTCACACATGTGAAGTTTTGGAAAGATGTGACTTTTTTAACCCTTCAAAACAGACAGTGTGACCCAATTAAAGGCACTTCCGGTTGGCACAGGAAGCTATAAGTAAACACATGTCTTTATTGACATAGCCACTTACAGAATCCTGAGTTTTAAGTCTTTAAGTTAAGAATTGACTGATCTACACAGGTTTGAATACAGTGATTTTCATAATGACAGGTTATGTGTTTCAAAACACTTTTAGGGTGAGCTAGCTTGATAGTTAACGTTTGCTTTAGTTTGCGCGCCAGCTCTGCAAATTCAGCAGGTGTGTGTGAAGGCTTCCAACAAAACTAATGACCTGCAGTGGATCAAACCATTGTGAGGCAAAGGGCGGGAGTCGCAATCTTTTGAAACTTAAAAACGCGCTATTAAGTGTCTATAATCAGCATAAGTGCTTTCATTGCGTTCATTGATGGGGTGATCCTGGAAATGAGTCACTAGTTCTGTGTGTAAATGGGCCCGTTTGATATTGTATAGAATGCTGTTTAAGTCTATTTTCTATTGTATACTGGGTTTCCCCAATGTAGTGTTTTTTGCTAAATGTGCAAGTGATTATATACATATATGACATTTGGAGTGTAGAGTGAAATGAAAGACAACCCCCCCTCTCCAAAAGTTGGGTCTGTGCTGTTGTGAGTTGAAAAGACTTGGATAAATTCATGATGAGAGGGGGTCAACTACCCCCTCTGCTGGGTAATCTAAGAAAGCAACTGGGGGAGGAAAGGGGGGGAGTGTACAGGGGGTTGGGGGGAAAAGAAGGGTGTGGTGTGGGTCCAAATTGTGGGTAGAGCCTATTCTAAATTTAGCTGCTCACACCAATTCTTAAAAATTAGGTCTGCTGTGGTTGTTGTTCAGTGTATCAGGTCTGTTGTGTGGAATTCATCATGTGGTATCTCCAAGAGAAATGGGCCATGTGTGGTGATGTAACCGTTAATGACTTTGAGGTTCCGTTTTCGATCTGGTGAAAGGAGGTGTGAGTGGTTAATAATGGGGATGTAAATAATTGCATTAGGGAAAAAGTGACTCTTGCTTCCTTGTGCATTGATGCATTCTGTTTGATGTTTTGTATGGGTCATTATCCATATTGTTTATGCCCACCGAGAGAACCACTATGCATGCTGGTGTCTAAATGAACCTCTGTTTTCTCCAGGACCTTTTTGAAATGGTAAAATGTTGCTCCAGGGTAACTCTCCACTTGTATGGGTTATGGGTTATGAAATGGAGGGATTCTATTAACATTTGAGTCTCCCAAGACTAGTATTGGTTTATTTCCCTTAAAATTCCAATCTGCCACCTTGCCATTTGGTGTAATACTTAAAGGCCCGTAGATGTCCTCCTAGGATCATAAATTAAACTGAGGTAAGCTCCAAGTTGCCTCTTTTTCTGGGTGGCAGTGCAGAAGTCGATGTGGTGAGAGATTCATTCAACCATAGTGTTGTTAAATATGAACATAAACGCCATATTGTGCATTTAAATGGTTTCATTGTTTTGTTAAAGGAAAGGAAAAACCTAAAAGAGGAAGTGCCAAACTAAAACCAAACAAACCATAAATATATAGAGTAGAAATAAATTATGAATAAAACCATGTTCTTCTCCATCCATTTTCCTGTCTGTTAAAACCCATTTTCTAATACAGGCCATTTGGTGTTATTGTCTGTAGGTTCTGGATCCACTCCCGTGCTGCCCACAGGTCCAGAGGCCCACAGGTCCAGCCTATATGTGACTGTAACCCTGATATGGTAAGGTGAGTGATGGGGTGCTCCTGGAAGTGGGTTATGAGTAAATTGTAGGTTGATGTGGGCACTTGGCCAATGCAAGTTCAAAACAGACAGTGTGACCCAATTAACCTCTTTGATCTCTAGGGGCGCTATTTCATTTTTGGATAAAAAACGTTCCCGTTTTAAGCGCGATATTTTGTCACGAAAAGATGCTCGACTATGCATATTCTTGACAGTTTTTGAAAGAAAACACTCTGAAGTTTCAGAATCTGCAAAGATATTGTCTGTAAGTGCCCCAGAACTCATTCTACAGGCGAAACCAAGATGATGCATCAACCAGGAAATGATCAGAATTTCTGAAGCTCTGTTTTCCATTGTCTCCTTATATGGCTGTGATTGCGCAAGGAATGAGCCTACACTTTCTGTCGTTCCCCCAAAGTGTTAGCAGCATTGTGACGTATTTGTAGGCATATCATTGGAAGATTGACCATAAGAGACTACATTTTCCAAGTGTCCGCCTGGTGTCCCTGCGTCGAAATTGGAGCGTAAAGCCAGGTGCAATTATTTTTCCATTTGAGAGCAAGGAGAAACCAGGCTTCCACGAAGGATATATCATTGAAGAGATATGTGGAAAAACACCTTGAGGATTGATTCTAAACCACGTTTGCCATGTTTCAGTCGATATTATGGAGTTAATTTGGAAAAAAGTTCGCGTTTTGAGGGCTGAATTTTCGTTTTTTTTTTTTTTTTTTTTTTTTTTTTTTTGGTAGCCAAATGTGATGTACAAAACGGAGCTATTTCTAATACACAAAGAATCTTTTTGGAAAAACGGAGCATCTGCTATCTAACTGAGAGTCTCCTCATTGAAAACATCAGAAGTTCTTCAAAGGTAAGTTATTTTATTTGAAGGCTTTACTTGTTTTTGTGATAGTTGCCTGCTAAATGCTAACGCTAATGCTAACGCTAATGCTAACGCTAAATGCTACGCTAGCTAGCTACTGTTACACAAATGATTGTTTTCCTATGGTTGAAAAGCATATTTTGAAAATCTGAGATGACAGTGTTGTTAACAAAAGGCTAAGCTTGAGAGCTAGCATATTTATTTCATTTCATTTGCGATTTTCATGAATAGTTAACGTTGCGTTATGGTAATGAGCTTAGGTCTATAAATAGAATCCCTGGATCCGGGTTTGGTCGTCGCAACAGGTTAAAGGCACTTCCGGTTGGCACAGGAAGCTATACGTAAACACATATCTTGCTTGGGGTATTCTCTTACAGAATCCTGAGTTTAAAGTCTTTATGTTAAAAATTGACTGATCTAGACAGGGTTGAATGCAGTCATTTTCACATTTGCAGGTTATGTACATCAAAATACCTTTTGGGTGAATTTAACCACTTCCGGATGCTCCAGGATGCTTAGATTCGACACAGGTAGACCTCATAGTGGTCTGATGGACTGTCATAGAAGACGGGTTCATAAGGCATTCATAACCCACATAGGCTTCAGGTTGAATTTAGAGGTGCAGGCAATGTATTCCTATGGGGAGAGAAGTCAATGCAAACTGTTTGAAGTAAACACCTTCTTTTAACTGCTAAGGGTTAATGCCACACGGCCAAGGTTAGGCTTGCACGGATCGGGAGGACCTCAGGAACGTACCTGAGGTCGAATTGTGCTTCTCACCCTAGCAGTTCTCTCACTGTCACCCAAAACAAATGACATTTTGGGCCTACTTTTCTCATGGTCGCTGCGCTCAGACCGAGCGAGCTACGGGATATCTCGTTGAACTCTGCACGGCCTAGAGATTATGTTTATGCCCTTGCCTGCTCTCTGTGTCTTTCAGCACCACACCTTTTCACTCCATCCTTGCTGTGTGTGTGTGTGTGTGTGTGTGTGAGAGCTTTTCTTTGACATCTGCTGGCGGAAATTACTGATTTACAGTTTAGGAGGGTTACCTAGTCACACATGTGAAGTTTTGGAAAGATGTGACTTTTTTAACCCTTCAAAACAGACAGTGTGACCCAATTAAAGGCACTTCCGGTTGGCACAGGAAGCTATAAGTAAACACATGTCTTTATTGACATAGCCACTTACAGAATCCTGAGTTTTAAGTCTTTAAGTTAAGAATTGACTGATCTACACAGGTTTGAATACAGTGATTTTCATAATGACAGGTTATGTGTTTCAAAACACTTTTAGGGTGAGCTAGCTTGATAGTTAACGTTTGCTTTAGTTTGCGCGCCAGCTCTGCAAATTCAGCAGGTGTGTGTGAAGGCTTCCAACAAAACTAATGACCTGCAGTGGATCAAACCATTGTGAGGCAAAGGGCGGGAGTCGCAATCTTTTGAAACTTAAAAACGCGCTATTAAGTGTCTATAATCAGCATAAGTGCTTTCATTGCGTTCATTGATGGGGTGATCCTGGAAATGAGTCACTAGTTCTGTGTGTAAATGGGCCCGTTTGATATTGTATAGAATGCTGTTTAAGTCTATTTTCTATTGTATACTGGGTTTCCCCAATGTAGTGTTTTTTGCTAAATGTGCAAGTGATTATATACATATATGACATTTGGAGTGTAGAGTGAAATGAAAGACAACCCCCCCTCTCCAAAAGTTGGGTCTGTGCTGTTGTGAGTTGAAAAGACTTGGATAAATTCATGATGAGAGGGGGTCAACTACCCCCTCTGCTGGGTAATCTAAGAAAGCAACTGGGGGAGTGTACAGGGGGTTGGGGGGAAAAGAAGGGTGTGGTGTGGGTCCAAATTGTGGGTAGAGCCTATTCTAAATTTAGCTGCTCACACCAATTCTTAAAAATGAGGTCTGCTGTGGTTGTTGTTCAGTGTATCAGGTCTGTTGTGTGGAATTCATCATGTGGTATCTCCAAGAGAAATGGGCCATGTGTGGTGATGTAACCGTTAATGACTTTGAGGTTCCGTTTTCGATCTGGTGAAAGGAGGTGTGAGTGGTTAATAATGGGGATGTAAATAATTGCATTAGGGAAAAAGTGACTCTTGCTTCCTTGTGCATTGGTGCATTCTGTTTGATGTTTTGTATGGGTCATTATCCATATTGTTTATGCCCACCGAGAGAACCACTATGCATGCTGGTGTCTAAATGAACCTCTGTTTTCTCCAGGACCTTTTTGAAATGGTAAAATGTTGCTCCAGGGTAACTCTCCACTTTTATGGGTTATGAAATGGAGGGATTCTATTAACATTTGAGTCTCCCAAGACTAGTATTGGTTTATTTCCCTTAAAATTCCAATCTGCCACCTTGCCATTTGGTGTAATACTTAAAGGCCCGTAGATGTCCTCCTAGGATCATAAATTAAACTGAGGTAAGCTCCAAGTTGCCTCTTTTTCTGGGTGGCAGTGCAGAAGTCGATGTGGTGAGAGATTCATTCAACCATAGTGTTGTTAAATATGAACATAAACGCCATATTGTGCATTTAAATGGTTTCATTGTTTTGTTAAAGGAAAGGAAAAACCTAAAAGAGGAAGTGCCAAACTAAAACCAAACAAACCATAAATATATAGAGTAGAAATAAATTATGAATAAAACCATGTTCTTCTCCATCCATTTTCCTGTCTGTTAAAACCCATTTTCTAATACAGGCCATTTGGTGTTATTGTCTGTAGGTTCTGGATCCACTCCCGTGCTGCCCACAGGTCCAGAGGCCCACAGGTCCAGCCTATATGTGACTGTAACCCTGATATGGTAAGGTGAGTGATGGGGTGCTCCTGGAAGTGGGTTATGAGTTCCGTTTGTAGGTGTGCCCTTTTAATGTTATACAGGTGTTGTTTGAGTCTGGTTTCTATGGTGTGTTTGGTTTCTCCAATGTATTGTTTATTGCAAAGTGTACATGTAATTATATAAATGGTGTTATGTGTGTTCAATGAATAGGATTCTTGTACTGGTGCTGATGTGTGGCTGTGTATATTTGTAATGACCTTTATCTGTCGAAAATGGAAATTATGAGGTTTGAGGTCTTGTGGTGGCTTACTACTGAATCTTGCTTTGGTGAGGAGGTCCTTTAAGTGTTTGTTCTTTCTAAATGCTGAAATAATTCTGTATGGTTTGAGTGGTATGTAAGTGTGCTGAACTGTAGAGAAGTTGTGTTTGATTGATTGATGTAGGGGTCTAATTCTATGTGAAAATGTGGTTACTAGGGGGATGATAATTGTCTGTTGATTGAGTATTGATGACAAGGGAGAAGAGACAGAGGAAGTGTTCCGGTTTAGTGATTGGTGCAGATCACTTTCCATAGGGGAGTCAGGGTGAGGGAGGGAGATAGGATGAGAACCAGGGTAATGGTACACATTAGGGTTAGGCGTGAGGTTTGGGGAGGGGTCAAGGTTAGGAGTAGGATGATTTGCTGTGGTCTGTGAGTGTTGGATGAATGGGAGGGAGGGCGGCCAATGTGTTTTTAATGGTTCTTAAAAATCGTTTTGAATATCCTCTTCTAAGTGCATTGAATAGTGTATTTATTGCATAATCCAGGTCTTGCTTGCAAGATGATATCCTGTAGAACCGTATAATTTGTGATTTTATTATTCCCTTAAATGTATGTTTAGGATGGTAACTGTGTTTATGAAGTAAAGCATGTGTGTCTGTTGGTTTGAAGTAAACTCTAGTGTGTAGTGTTTTCTGTGATTGATTGTTATTATCTGGTTCGGTCTGGTCTGGTTCGGTCTGGTTCTGGTTCTGTTCTGGTCTGGTTTGGTTCGGTCTGGTCTGGTTCGCTCTGGTCTGGTTTGATCTGGTTCGCTCTGGTTCGGTCTGGTCTGGTCCGGTCTGGTTCGGTCTGGTCTGGTATGGTCTTTCTGGTTCGGTCTGGTCTGGTTTGGTCCGGTCTGGTCCGGTCTGGTCTGGTCCGGTTCGGTCTGGTCTGGTTCGGTCTGGTCCGGTCTGGTTCGGGTCTGGTTCGGTCTGGTCTGGTTCGGGTCTGGTTCGGGTCTAGTCCGGTCTGGTCTGGTTCGGGTCTGGTTCGGTCTAGTCCGGTCTGGTCTGGTTCGGGTCTGGTTGGTCTTCGGTCTGGTCTGGTCGGGTCTGGTCTGGTCTGGTTCTGGTCCGGTCTGGTTCGGTCTGGTCTGGTTCGGTCTGGTTCGGTCTGGTCTGGTCGGTCTGGTCTGGTCTGGTTCTGGTCTGGTCTCGGTCTGGTCTGGTCGGTCTGGTCGGTCTGGTCCGGTCTGGTTCGGTCTCGGTCTGGTTCGGTCTGGTCTGGTTCGGTCTGGTCTGGGTCTGGTTCTGGTCTTCTGGTTCTGGTCGGTCTGGTTCTGGTCGGTATGGTCTGGTTCGGTATGGTCTGGTCTGGTCTGGTCTGGTCTGGTCTTCGTCTGGTCTGGTCTGGGTCTGGTTCGGTCTGGTTCGGTCTGGTTCGGTCTGGTCTGGTTCGGTCTGGTCTGGTCTGGTTCGGTCTGGTCTGGTCTTCGGTCTGGTCTGGTCGGTCTGGTTCGGTCTGGTTCTGGTCGGTCTGGTTCGGTCTGGTCTGGTCTGGTTCGGTCTGGTTCTGGTTCTGGTTCGGTCTGGTTCGGTCTGGTCTGGTCGGTCTGGTCTGGTTCGGTCTCGGTCTGGTCCGGTCGGTCTGGTCTGGTTCGGTCTTGTTCGGTCTGGTCTGGTTCGGTTCGGTCTCGGTCTGGTCTGGTTCGGTCTGGTCTGGTCTGGTTCGGTCTGGTCTGGTTCGGTCTGGTCTGGTTCGGTACGGTCTGGTATGGTCTGGTTCGGTCTGGTCTGGTCTGGTTCGGTTCGGTCTGGTCTGGTCTGGTTCGGTCTGGTCTGGTCTGGTTCGGTCTGGTCCGGTCTGGTCTGGTTCGTTCTGGTTCGTTCTGGTCTGGTCTGGTCTGGTTCGGACTGGCCTGGTCTGGTCTGGTTCGTTCTGGTTCGCTCTGGTTCGCTCTGGTCCGGTCTGGTCTGGTCTGGTTCGGTCTGGTCTGGTTCGGTCTGGTCTGGTTCGGTTCGGTCTAGTCTGGTCTGGTTCGGTCTGGTCTGGTCTGGTTTGGTCTGGTCTGGTCTGGTTCTGGTCTGGTTCGGTCTGGTCTGGTCTGGTCTGGTTCGGTCTAGTCTGGTCTGGTTCGATCTGGTCTGGTTCGGTCTGGTTCGGTTCGGTCTGGTCTGGTTCGGTCTGGTCTGGTTCGGTCTGGTTCGGTCTGGTCAGTCTGGTCTGGTCTGGTTCGGTCTGGTCTGGTTCGGTCTGGTCTGGTTCAGTCTGGTCTGTTTCAGTCTGGTTCGGTCTGGTCTGGTCTGGTTCGGTCTGGCCTGGTCTGGTCTGGTTCGTTCTGGTTCGCTCTGGTTCGGTCTGGTCCGGTCTGGTTCGGTCTGGTCTGGTTCGGTCTGGTTCGGTCTGGTCTGGTCTGGTTCGGTCTGGTTCGGTCTGGTCTGGTTCGGTCTGGTCTGGTTCAGTCTGGTCTGGTTCGGTCTGGTCTGGTTCGGTCTGGTCTCGTCTGGTTCGGTCTGGTCTCGTCTGGTTCGGTATGGTCTGGTCTGGTTCGTTCTGGTCTGGTTCGTTCTGGTTCGCTCTGGTTCGGTCTGGTTCGGTCTGTTCTGGTCTGGTCTGGTCTGGTTCGTTCTGGTTCGCTCTGGTTCGGTCTGGTCTGGTTCGGTCTGGTCTGGTTTGGTCCGGTCTGGTTCGGTCTGGTCTGGTCTGGTTCGTTCTGGTTCGCTCTGGTTCGGTCTGGTCTGGTCTGGTTCGGTCTGGTCTGGTTCGGTCTGGTCTGGTTCGGTCTGGTCTGGTCCGGTCTGGTCTGGTCTGGTTCGTTCTGGTTCGGTTTGGTTCGGTCTGGTCTGGTCTGGTTCGGTCTGGTCTGGTTCGTTCTGGTTCGCTCTGGTTCGGTCTGGTCTGGTTCGGGTCTGGTTCGGTCTGGTTCGGGTCTGGTTCAGTCTGGTTCGCTCTGGTCTGGTTCGGTCTGGTCTGGTTCAGTCTGGTATGGTCTGGTCTGGTTCGTTCTGGTTCGCTCCGGTTCGGTCTCTGGTCTGGGTCTGGTTCGTCTGGTCTGGTCTCGGTCTGGTCTGGTCTGGTCCGGTCTGGTTCGGTCTGGTTCGGTCTGGTCTGGTCTGGTCCAGGTCTGGTCTGGTTCGGTCTGGTCTGGTCTGGTCTGGTCTGGTCTGGTCTGGTCTGGTCTGGTTCGGTCTGGTCTGGTCTGGTCTGGTTCGGTCTGGTCTGGTCTGTCTGGTTCGGTCTGGTCTGGTTCGGTCTGGTCTGGTCTGGTCCGGTCTGGTCCGGTTTGGTCCGGTCTGGTTCGGTCTGGTCTGGTTCGGTATGGTCTGGTCTGGTTCGGTCTGGTCTGGTTCGGTCTGGTTCGGTCTGGTCTGGTCTGGTTCGGTCTGGTCTTGTTCGGTCTGGTCTGGTCCGGTCTGGTCCGGTCTGGTCTGGTTCGGTTTGGTCTGGTTCGGTCTGGTTCGGTCTGGTCTGCTCCGGTCTGGTCTGGTTCGGTCTGGTCTGGTCTGGTCTGGTTCGTTGTGGTTCGGTCTGGTTCGGTCTGATCTGGTTCGTTCTGGTTCGGTCTGGTTCGTTCTGGTCTGGTCTGGTTCGGTCTGGTTCGGTCTGGTCTGGTTCGGTCTGGTCTGGTCTGGTCCGGTCTGGTCTGGTTCGTTCTGGTTCGGTCTGGTCTGGTCTGGTTCGGTCTGGTCTGGTCTGGTTCGTTCTGGTTCGCTCTGGTTCGGTCTGGTCCGGTCTGGTCCGGTCTGGTCCGGTCTGGTCCGGTCTGGTCCGGTCTGGTCCGGTCTGGTCTGGTCTGGTTCGGTCTGGTCTGGTTCGGTTCGGTCTAGTCTGGTCTGGTTCGGTCTGGTCTGGTCTGGTTCGGTCTGGTTCGGTCTGGTCTGGTCTGGTCTGGTCTGGTATGGTCTGGTCTGGTTCGGTCTGGTTCGGTCTGGTCTGGTCTGGTTCGGTCTGGTCTGGTCTGGTTCGGTCTGGTCTGGTCCGGTCTGTTCTGGTTCGTTCTGGTTCGGTCTGGTTCGGTCTGGTCTGGTCTGGTTCGGTCTGGCCTGGTCTGGTCTGTTCTGGTTCGCTCTGGTTCGCTCTGGTCCGGTCTGGTCTGGTCTGGTCTGGTTCGGTCTGGTTCGGTCTGGTCTGGTTCGGTTCGGTCTAGTCTGGTCTGGTTCGGTTCTGGTTCTGGTCTGGTCTGGTCTGGTCTGGTCTGGTTCGGTCTGGTCTGGTCTGGTTCGGTCTGGTTCGGTCTAGTCTGGTCTGGTTCGGTCTGGTCTGGTCCGGTCTGGTCTGGTCTGGTTCGGTTCGGTCTAGTCTGGTCTGGTTCGGTCTGGTTCGGTCTGGTCTGGTCTGGTTCGGTCTGGTCTGGTCTGGTTCGGTCTGGTCTGGTTCGGTCTGGTTCGGTCTGGTCTGGTTCGGTCTGGTCTGGTTCGGTCTGGTCTGGTTCGGTCTGGTCTGGTTCGGTCTGGTCTGGTTCGGTCTGGTCTGGTTCAGTCTGGTCTGTTTCAGTCTGGTTCGGTCTGGTCTGGTTCGGTCTGGTCTGGTTCGGTCTGGCCTGGTCTGGTCTGGTTCGTTCTGGTTCGCTCTGGTTCGGTCTGGTCCGGTCTGGTTCGGTCTGGTCTGGTTCGGTCTGGTTCGGTCTGGTCTGGTTCGGTCTGGTCTGGTCTGGTTCGGTCTGGTCTGGTTCGGTCTGGTCTGGTTCGGTCTGGTCTGGTTCGTTCTGGTCTGGTTCGGTCTGGTTCGGTCTGGTCTGGTTCGGTCTGGCCTGTTCTGGTCTGGTTCGTTCAGGTTCGCTCTGGTTCGGTCTGGTCCGGTCTGGTTCGGTCTGTTCTGGTCTGGTCTGGTTCGTTCTGGTTCGCTCTGGTTCGGTCTGGTCTGGTCTGGTTTGGTCCGGTCTGGTTCGGTCTGGTCTGGTCTGGTTCGTTCTGGTTCGCTCTGGTTCGGTCTGGTCTGGTCTGGTTCGGTCTGGTCTGGTTCGGTCTGGTCTGGTTCGGTCTGGTCTGGTTCGTTCTGGTTCGGTTTGGTTCGGTCTGGTTCGGTCTGGTCTGGTCTGGTTCGGTCTGGTCTGGTTCGTTCTGGTTCGGTTTGGTTCGGTCTGGTTCGGTCTGGTCTGGTTCGTTCTGGTTCGCTCTGGTCTGGTTCGGGTCTGGTTCGGTCTGGTTCGGGTCTGGTTCGGTTTGGTTCGCTCGGGTCTGGTTCGGTCTGGTCTGGTTCGCTCTGGTCTGGTTCGGTCTGGTCTGGTTCGGTCTGGTATGGTCTGGTATGGTCTGGTCTGGTCTGGTTCGTTCTGGTTCGCTCCGGTTCGGTCTGGTCTGGTTCGGTCTGGTTCGGTCTGGTCGGTCTGGTCTGGTCTGGTCTGGTCCGCTCTGGTTCGGTCTGGTCTGGTCTGGTTCGGTCTGGTTCGGTCTGGTTCGGTCGGTCCGGTCTGGTTCGGTCTGGTCTGGTTCGGTCTGGTCTGGTTCGGTATGGTCTGGTCGGTCTGGTCTGGTTCGGTCTGGTCTGGTCTGGTTCGGTCTGGTCTGGTTCGGTCTGGTCTGGTCCGGTCTGGTCCGGTTTGGTCCGGTCTGGTTCGGTCTGGTCTGGTTCGGTCTGGTCTGCTCTGGTCTGGTTCGGTCTGGTCTGGTCTGGTTCGTTCTGGTTCGGTCTGGTTCGGTCTGGTTCGGTCTGGTCTGGTTCGTTCTGGTTCGGTCTGGTTCGGTCTGGTTCGTTCTGGTTCGGTCTGGTTCGTTCTGGTTCGGTCTGGTTGGGTCTGGTCTGGTCTGGTTCGCTCTGGTTCGGTCTGGTTCGGTCTGGTCTGGTTCGGTCTGGTTCGGTCTGGTCTGGTTCGGTCTGGTCTGGTTCGGTCTGGTTCGGTCTGGTCTGGTTCGGTCTGGTCTGGTTCGGTCTGGTCTGGTTCGGTCTGGTCTGGTCTGGTCTGGTCTGGTTCGGTCTGGTCTGGTCTGGTCTGGTTCGGTCTGGGTCTGGTTCGCTCTGGTTCGGTCTGGTCTGGTTCGGTCTGGTCTGGTTTGGTCTGGTCTGGTCTGGTCTGGTTCGTTCTGGTTCGCTCTGGTTCGGTCTTGTCCGGTCTGGTCTGGTCGGTCGGTCTGGTCTGGTTCGGTATGGTCTGGTTCGGTCTGGTCTGGTTCGGTCTGGTCTGGTTCGGTCTGGTCTGGTCGGTCTGGTCTGGTTCGGTCTGGTCTGGTTCGGTCTGGTCTGGTTCGGTCTGGTCTGGTCTGGTTCGTTCTGGTTCGCTCTGGTTCGGTCTGGTCCGGTCTGGTCTGGTTCGGTATGGGCTGGTCTGGTTCGGGTCTGGTTCGGTCTGGTCTTGTCTGGTTCGGTCTGGTCTGGTCTGTTTTGTTCTGGTTCGGTCTGGTTCGGTCTGGTCTGGTTCGGTCTGGTCTGGTCTGGTTCGTTCTGGTTCGGTCTGGTCCCGTCTGGTCCCGTCTGGTCTGTTTCGTTCTGGTTCGCTCTGGTTCGGTCTGGTCTGGTCTGGTTCGGTCTGGTCTGGTTCGGTATGGTCTGGTCTGGTTCGGTCTGTTCTGGTCTGGTCCGGTCTGGTTCGGGTCTGGTTCGGTCTGGTCGGTCTGGTTCGGTCTGGTCTGGTCTTGTCTGGTTTGGTCTGGTTCGGTCTGGTTCGGTCTGGTTCGGTCTGGTCTGGTCTGGTCCGGTCTGGTCTGGTCGGTCTGGTTCGGTCTGGTTCGGTCTGGTCTGGTCTGGTCTGGTCTGGTCTGGTTCGGTCTGGTACGGTCTGGTACGGTCTGGTCCGGTCTGGTCTGGTCTGGTCTGGTTCGGTCTGGTCTGGTCTGGTTTGGTCTGGTCTGGTCTGGTTCTGGTCTGGTCTGGTCCGGTCTGGTACGGTCCGGTCTGGTTCGGTCTGGTCTGGTTCGGTCTGGTCTGGTTCGGTCTGGTCTGGTTCGGTCTGGTCTGGTCTGGTCTGGTCTGGTCTGGTTCGGTCTGGTCTGGTTCGGTCTGGTCTGGTTCGTTCTGGTTCGCTCTGGGTCTGGTCTGGTCTGGTTCGGTCTGGTCTGGTTCGATATGGTCTGGTCTGGTTCTGGTCTGGTCTGGTCTGGTCTGGTTCGGTCTGGTTCGGTCTGGTTCGGTCTGATTCGGTCTGGTTCGTTCTGGTTCGGTCTGGTTCGGTCTGGTCTGGTTCGGTCTGGTCCGGTCTGGTTCGGTCTGGTCCAGTTCGGTCTGGTCTGGTTCGGTCTGGTCTGGTCCGGTCTGGTCTGTTCTGGTCTGGTTTGTTCTGGTCTGGTCTGGTCTGGTTCGTTCTGGTCCGGTCTGGTTCGGTCTGGTCTGGTTCGGTATGGTCTGGTTGGTTGGTCTGGTCCTGGTCTGGTCTGGGTCTCGGTCTGGTCTGGTTCGGTATGGTCTGGTTCGGTATGGTCTGGTTCGGTCTGGTCTGGTTCGGTCTGGTCTGGTTCGGTATGGTCTGGTCTGGTATGGTTCGGCTGGTATGGTCTGGTTCGGTCTGGTCTGGTTCGGTCTGGTCTGGTCTGGTTCGGTCTGGTCTGGTTCGGTCTGGTCTGGTTCGTTCTGGTTCGGTCTGGTTCGGTCTGGTCTGGTTCGTTCTGGTTCGGTCTGGTTCGGTCTGGTATGGTCTGGTTCGGTCTGGTATGGTTTGGTCCGGTTCTGGTCTGGTCTGGTCTGGTTCGTTCTGGTTCGCTCTGGTTCGGTCTGGTCCGGTCTGGTCTGGTTCGGTATGGTCTGGTATGGTCTGGTCTGGTTCGTTCTGGTTCGTTCTGGTTTGTTCTGGTTCGGTCTGGTTCGGTCTTGTTCGGTCTGGTCTGGTCTGGTCTGGTTCGCTCTGGTTCGGTCTGGTCCGGTCTGGTTCGGTCTGGTTCGGTCTGGTTCGGGTCTGGTTCGGTCTGGTCCGGTCTGGTCTGGTTCGGTCTGGTCTGGTTTGGTCTGGTTCTGGGTCTGGTTCGGTCTGGTCGGTCTGGTCTGGTCTGGTTCGGTCTGGTCTGGTCTGGTCTGGTCCGGTCTGGTCCCGTCTGGTTCTGGTCGGTCTGGTCTGGTCTGGTCTGGTTCGGTCTGGTTCGGTCTGGTTCGGTCTCGGTCTGGTTCGGTCTGGTCTGGTCTGGTCTGGTCTGGTTCTGGTCTGGTCCGGTCGGTCTGGTTCGGTCTGGTTCGGTCTGGTTCGGTCTGATTCGGTCTGGTTCGTTCTGGTTCGGTCTGGTTCGGTCTGGTCTGGTTCGGTCTGGTCCGGTCTGGTTCGGTCTGGTCCAGTTCGGTCTGGTCTGGTTCGGTCTGGTCTGGTCCGGTCTGGTCTGTTCTGGTCTGGTTTGTTCTGGTCTGGTCTGGTCTGGGTTCTGGTGGTCTGGTCTGGTCTGGTCGGTCTGGTCTGGTTCGGTCTGGTCTGGTTCGGTATGGTCTGGTATGGTTCGGTCTGGTCCGGTCTGGTCTGGCTCGGTCTGGTCTGGTCTGGTTCGGTATGGTCTGGTTCGGTATGGTCTGGTTCGGTCTGGTCTGGTTCGGTCTGGTCTGGTTCGGTATGGTCTGGTCTGGTATGGTTCGGCTGGTATGGTCTGGTTCGGTCTGGTCTGGTTCGGTCTGGTCTGGTCTGGTTCGGTCTGGTCTCGGTTCTGGGTCTGGTTCGGTCTGGTTCGGTCTGGTCTGGTTCGTTCTGGTTCTGGGTCTGGTTCGGTCTGGTATGGTCTGGTTCGGTCTGGTATGGTTTGGTCCGGTTCTGGTCTGGTCTGGTTCGTTCTGGTTCGCTCTGGTTCGGTCTGGTCTGGTTCGGTATGGTCTGGTATGGTCTGGTCTGGTTCGTTCTGGTTCGTTCTGGTTTGTTCTGGTTCGGTCTGGTTCGGTCTTGTTCGGTCTGGTCTGGTCTGGTCTGGTCCGGTCTGGTTCGGTCTGGTTCGGGTCTGGTTCGGTCTGGTCCGGTCTGGTCTGGTTCGGTCTGGTCTGGTTTGTTCTGGTTCGGTCTGGTTCGGTCTGGTTCGGTCTGGTCTGGTCTGGTTCGGTCTGGTCTGGTTCGGTCTGGTCCGGTCTGGTCCCGTCTGGTTCGGTCTGGTCTGGTCTGGTCTGCTTCGGTGTGGTCTGGCCTGGTCTGGTCTGGTTCGTTCTGGTTCGCTCTGGTTCGGTCTGGTCTGGTTCGGTATGGTCTGGTCTGGTCTGGTTCGGTCTGGTCTGGTCTGGTTCGGTCTGGTCTGGTTCGGTCTGGTCTGGTTCAGTCTGGTTCAGTCTGGTCTGGTTCGGTCTGGTCTGGTTCGGTCTGGTCTGGTTCGGTCTGGTCTGGTTCAGTCTGGTCTGGTTCAGTCTGGTCTGGTTCAGTCTGGTCTGGTTCAGTCTGGTCTGGTTCGGTCTGGTTCGGTCTGGTCTGGTTCGGTATGGTTCGGTCTGGTCCGGTCTGTTTCGGGTCTGGTTCGGTCTGGTCCGGTCTGGTCTGGTCCGGTCTGGTCTGGTCTGGTCTGGTCCGGTCTGGTCTGGTTCGGTCTGGTCTGGTCTGGTTCGGTCTGGTCTGGTCCGGTCTGGTTCGGTCTGGTCTGGTCTGGTCTGGTCTGGTTCGGTCTGGTTCGGTCTGGTCTGGTTCGGTCTGGTTGGCTCTGGTTCGGTCTGGTCTGGTTCGGTCTGGTCTGGTTCGATCTGGTCTGGTTCGGTCTGGTCTGGTTCGGTCTGGTCTGGTTCGTTCTGGTTCGCTCTGGTTCGGTCTGGTCCGGTCTGGTCCGGTCTGGTTCGGTCTGGTCTGGTTCGATATGGTCTGGTCTGGTTCGGTCTGGTCTGGTCTGGTCCGGTCCGGTCTGGTCCGGTCTGGTTCGGTCTGGTCTGGTTCGATATGGTCTGGTCTGGTTCGGTCTGGTCTGGTTCGGTCTGGTCTGGTTCGATATGGTCTGGTCTGGTTCGGTCTGGTCTGGTCTGGTCCGGTCTGGTCTGGTCCGGTCTGGTCTGGTTCGGTCTGGTCTGGTCTGGTTCGGTCTGGTCTGGTCCGGTCTGGTCTGGTTCGGTCTGGTTCGGTCTGGTCTGGTTCGGTCTGGTCTGGTTCGTTCTGGTTCGCTCTGGTTCGGTCTGGTCTGGTTCGGTCTGGTCTGGTTCGATCTGGTCTGGTTCGGTCTGGTCTGGTTCGGTCTGGTCTGGTTCGTTCTGGTTCGCTCTGGTTCGGTCTGGTCCGGTCTGGTCCGGTCTGGTTCGGTCTGGTCTGGTTCGATATGGTCTGGTCTGGTCTGGTCTGGTCTGGTGGTCTGGTTCGGTCTGGTCGGTCTGGTCTGGTCCGGTCTGGTTCGGTCTGGTTCGGTCTGGTTCGGTCTGGTTCGGTCTGGTTCGGTCTGGTCTGGTTCGGTCTGGTTCGGTCTGGTCTGGTTCGGTCTGGTTCGGTCTGGTCCGGTCTGGTTCGGTCCGGTCTGGTTCGGTCTGGTCTGGTCTGGTCCGGTCTGGTCTGGCCTGGTTCGTTCTGGTCTGGTCTGGTCTGGTTCGTTCTGGTCCGGTCTGGTTCGGTCTGGTCTGTTTCGGTCTGGTCTGTTTCGGTCTGGTCTGGTTCGGTATGGTCTGGTATGGTCTGGTCTGGTCTGGTCTGGTTCGGTCTGGTCCGGTCTGGTTCGGTCTGGTCTGGTCTGGTTCGGTCTGGTCTGGTTCGGTCTGGTCCGTTTTGTTTCGGTCTGGTCTGGTTCGGTATGGTCTGGTCTGGTTCGGTATGGTCTGGTCTGGTATGGTTCGGCTGGTATGGTCTTGTTCGGGTCTGGTTCGGTCTGGTCTGGTTCGGTCTGGTCTGGTCTGGTTCGGTCTGGTCTGGTCTGGTCTGGTTCGGTCTGGTCTGGTCTGGTTCGGTCTGGTTCGGTCTGGTCTGGTTCGTTCTGGTTCGCTCTGGTTCGCTCTGGTTCGGTCTGGTTTGGTCTGGTTCGGTCTGGTATGGTCTGGTTCGGTCTGGTCTGGTTTGGTCCGGTTCTGGTCTGGTCTGGTCTGGTTCGTTCTGGTCCGGTCTGGTCTGGTCTGGTTCGTTCTGGTTCGTTCTGCTTCGGTCTGGTTCGGTCTGGTTCGGTCTGGTTCGGTCTGGTTCGGGTCTGGTTCGGTCTGGTCCGGTCTGGTCTGGTCTTGTCTGGTTCGGTCTGGTCTGGTTCGGTCTGGTCTGGTTTGTTCTGGTTCGGTCTGGTCTGGTCTGGTTCGGTCTGGTCTGGTCTGGTTCGGTCTGGTCCGGTCTGGTCCCGTCTGGTTCGGTCTGGTCTGGTCTGTTTCGGTGTGGTCTGGCCTGGTCTGGTCTGGTTCGTTCTGGTTCGCTCTGGTTCGGTCTGGTCTGGTTCGGTCTGGTCTGGTCTGGTTCGGTCTGGTCTGGTCTGGTCCGGTCTGGTTCGGTCTGGTTCGGTCTGGTCTTGTCTTGTTCGGTCTGGTTCGTTCTGGTTCGGTCTGGTTCGGTCTGGTCTGGTTCGGTCTGGTTCGGTCTATTCTTGTCTGGTCTGGTTCGGTCTGGTCTGGTCTGGTTCGGTCTGGTCCGGTCTGTTTCGGTCTGGTCCCGTCTGGTCTGGTCTGGTCCGGTCTGGTACGGTCTGGTCCGGTCTGGTTCGGTCCGGTCTGGTTCGGTCTGGTCTGGTTCGGTCTGGTCCGGTCTGGTCCGGTCTGGTTCTGTCTGGTTCGGTCTGGTCGGTCTGGTCTGGTTCGGTCTGGTCTGGTCTGGTTCGGTCTGGTCTGGTCTGGTCTGGTCTGGTCTGGTCTGGTCTGGTCTGGTTCGGTCTGGTCTGGTCTGGTTCGCTCTGGTTCGGTCTGGTCTGGTTCGGTATGGTCTGGTCTGGTATGGTCTGGTCTGGTTCGGTCTGGTCTGGTCTGGTTCGGTCTGGTTCGGTCTGGTCTGGTTCGGTCTGGTCTGCTTCGGTGTGGTCTGGCCTGGTCTGGTCTGGTTCGTTCTGGTTCGCTCTGGTCTGGTTCGGTCTGGTCTGGTTCGGTCTGGTCTGGTCTGGTTCGTTCTGGTTCGCTCCGGTTCGGTCTGGTCCGGTCTGGTTCGGTCTGGTCTGGTTCGTTCTGGTTCGGTCTGGCCAGGTCTGGTCTGGTTCGGTCTGGTCTGGTTCGGTCTGGTTCGGTCTGGTTCGGTCTGGCCAGGTCTGGTCTGGTTCGGTCTGGTCTGGTCTGGTCCGCTCTGGTTCGGTCTGGTCCGGTCTGGTCTGGTCTGGTTCGGTCTGGTTCGGTCTGGTCCGGTCTGGTCTGGTCTGGTCTGGTCCGGTTTGGTCCGGTCTGGTCTGGTTCGGTCTGGTCTGGTCTGGTCTGGTCCGCTCTGGTCCGCTCTGGTTCGGTCTGGTCCGCTCTGGTTCGGTCTGGTCCGGTCTGGTTCGGTCTGGTCCGGTCTGGTTCGGTCTGGTCCGGTCTGGTCCGGTCTGGTCCGGTTCGGTCTGGTCTGGTTCGGTCTGGTCTGGTTCGGTCTGGTCTGGTTCGGTCTGGTCTGGTTCGGTCTGGTCTGGTCTGGTCTGGTTCGCTCTGGTTCGGTCTGGTTCGGTCTGGTCTGGTATGGTCTGGTCTGGTATGGTCTGGTCTGGTTCGGTCTGGTCTGGTTCGGTCTGGTTCGGTCTGGTCTGGTTCGGTCTGGTCTGGTCCGGTCTGGTCTGGTTCGTTCTGGTTCGGTCTGGTCTGGTCTGCTTCGGTGTGGTCTGGCCTGGTCTAGTCTGGTTCGTTCTGGTTCGCTCTGGTCTGGTTCGGTCTGGTCTGGTTCGGTCTGGTATGGTCTGGTCTGGTTCGTTCTGGTTCGCTCCGGTTCGGTCTGGTCCGGTCTGGTTCGGTCTGGTTCGGTCTGGTCTGGTCTGGTCTGGTTCGGTCTGGTTCGGTCTGGTCTGGTCTGGTTCGTTCTGGTTCGGTCTGGTTCGGTCTGGCCAGGTCTGGTCTGGTTCGGTCTGGTCTGGTCTGGTCCGCTCTGGTTCGGTCTGGTCTGGTCTGGTCTGGTTCGGTCTGGTTCGGTCTGGTCTGGTCTGGTTCGGTCTGGTTCGGTCTGGTCTGGTCTGGTCCGGTCTGGTCCGGTTTGGTCTGGTTCGGTCTGGTTCGGTCTGGTCTGGTTCGGTCTGGTCTGGTCTGGTCTGGTTCGGTCTGGTCTGGTCTGGTTCGGTCTGGTCTGGTTCGTTCTGGTCTGGTTCGGTCTGGTCTGGTTCGGTATGGTTTGGTCTGGTCTGGTTCGGTCTGGTCTGGTCTGGTTCGGTCTGGTCTGTTTCGGTCTGGTCTGGTCTGGTCTGGTTCGGTCTGGTCTGGTCTGGTTCGGTCTGGTTCGGTCTGGTTCGGTCTGGTTCGGTCTGGTCTGGTCTGGTCCGGTCTGGTCTGGTTCGTTCTGGTTCGGTCTGGTCTGGCCTGGTCTGGTCTGGTTCGTTCTGGTTCGCTCTGGTTCGGTCTGGTCCGGTCTGGTTCGGTCTGGTCTGGTCTGGTTCGGTCTGGTTCGGTCTGGTTTGGTCTGGTTTGGTCTGGTCTGTTTCGGTCTGTTCTGGTCTGGTCTGGTTCGGTCTGGTCTGGTCTGGTTCGGTCTGGTTCGGTCTGGTTCGGTTCGGTTTAGTCTGGTCTGGTTCGGTCTGGTCTGGTTCGGTCTGGTCTGGTTCGATCTGGTCTGGTTCGGTCTGGTTCGATCTGGTCCGGACTGGTCTGGTTCGGTCTGGTTCGGTCTGGTTCGGTCTGGTCTGGTCTGGTCTTGTTCGGGCTGGTTCGGTCTGGTTCGGTCTGGTTCGGTCTGGTCTGGTTCAGTCTGGTCTGGTTCAGTCTGGTTCAGTCTGGTCTGGTTCAGTCTGGTTCGATCTGGTCTGGTTCGGTCTGGTCTGGTCTGGTTCGGTCTGGTCTGGTCTGGTTCGGTCTGGTCTGGTTCGGTCTGGCCTGGTCTGGTCTGGTTCGTTCTGGTTCGCTCTGGTTCGGTCTGGTTCGGTCTGGTCTGGTTCGGTCTGGTTCGGTCTGGTCTGGTCTGGTTCGGTCTGGTTCGGTCTGGTCTGGTTCGGTCTGGTTCAGTCTGGTCTGGTTCGGTCTGGTCTGGTTCGGTCTGGTCTGGTTCGGTCTGGTCTGGTCTGGTTCGGTCTGGTCTGGTCTGGTTCGGTATGGTCTGGTATGGTTCATTCTGGTTCGCTCTGGTTCGCTCTGGTTCGGTCTGGTTCAGTCTGGTCTGGTATGGTCTGGTCTGGTTCGGTCTGGTTCGGTATGGTCTGGTCTGGTATGGTCTGGTCTGGTTCGGTCTGGTCTGGTCTGGTCTGGTTCGGTCTGGTCTGGTCTGGTTCGTTCTGGTCTGGTTCGGTCTGGTCTGGTCTGGTTCGGTCTGGTCTGGTTCGTTCTGGTTCGGTCTGGTTCGGTCTGGTTCGGTCTGGTCTGGTCTGGTCTGGTTCGGTCTGGTTCGTTCTGGTTCGGTCTGGTCCGGTCTGGTCCGGTCTGGTCCGGTCTGGTTCGGTCTGGTCTGGTTCGGTCTGGTTCGGTCTGGTTCGGTCTGGTCTGGTTCGGTCTGGTCTGGTCTGGTTCGGTCTGGTCTGGTTCGGTCTGGTCTGGTTCGGTCTGGTCTGGTCTGGTTCGGTCTGGTCTGGTCTGGTTCGGTCTGGTCTGGTTCGGGTCTGGTCTGGTCTGGTTCGGTCTGTTCTGGTTCGTTCGCTCTGGTTCGGTCTGGTCCGGTCTCGGTCTGGTCTGGTCTGGTTCGGTCTGGTCTGGTTCGGTCTGGTTCGGTCTGGTCTGGTCTGGTTCGGTCTGGTCTGGTCTGGTTCGGTCTGGTCTGGTTCGGTCTGGTCTGGTTCGGTTCGGTCTGGTCTGGTTCGGTCTGGTTCAGTCTGGTCCGGTCTGGTTGGTCTGGTTCGGTCTGGTTCGGTCTGGTCTGGTTCGGTCTGGTCTGGTTCGGTCTGGTCTGGTTCGGTCTGGTCTGGTTCGGTCTGGTCTGGTTCAGTCTGGTCTGGTTCAGTCTGGTCTGGTTCAGTCTGGTCTGGTTCTGGTCTGGTCTGGTTCGGTCTGGTCTGGTCTGGTTCGGTCTGGTCTGGTCTGGTTCGGTCTGGTCTGGTTCGGTCTGGTTCGGTTCGGTCTGGTTCGGTTCGGTCTGGTCTGGTTCGGTCTGGTTCGGTCTGGTTGGTCTGGTCTGGTTCGGTCTGGTCTGGTTCGGTCTGGTCTGGTTCGGTCTGGGTCTCGGTCTGGTCTGGTCTGGTCTGGTCTGGTCGGTCTGGTTCGGTCTGGTCGGTCTGGTTCGGTCTGGTCTGGTCTGGTTCGGTCTGGTTCGGTCTGGTTCGGTCTGGTTCGGTCTGGTTCGGTCTCTGGTTCGGTCTGGTCGGTCTGGTTCGGTCTGGTCTGGTTCGGTCTGGTTCGGTCTGGTCTGGTTCGGTCTGGTTCGGTCTGGTCTGGTTCGGTCTGGTCTGGTTCTGGTCTGGTTCGGTCTGGTTCGGTCTGGTTCTGGTCTGGTCTGGTTCGGTCTGGTCTGGTTCGGTCTGGTCTGGTTCGGTCTGGGTCTGGTCTGGTCTGGTTGGTCTGGTTCTCTGGTTCGGTCTGGTCTGGTTCGGTCTGGTCTGGTTCGGTCTGGTCTGGTTCGGTCTGGTCTGGTTCGGTCTGGTCTGGTTCGGTCTGGTCTGGTTCGGTCTGGTATGGTCTGGTCTGGTTCGTTCTGGTTCGCTCCGGTTCGGTCTGGTTCGGTCTGGTCGGTCTGGTCTGGTCTGGTCTGGTTCGGTCTGGTTGGTCTGGTCTGGTCTGGTTCGTTCTGGTGGTCTGGTCTGGTCTGGTCCGGTCTGGTTCGGTCTGGTTCGGTCTGGTCTGGTTCGGTCTGGTTCGGTCTGGTCTGGTTCGGTCTGGGTCTGGTTCGGTCTGGTCTGGTCCGCTCTGGTTCGGTCTGGTCTGGTCTGGTCTGGTTCGGTTCTGGTTCGGTCTGGTTCTGGTCTGGTCTGGGTCTGGTTCGGTCTGGTTCGGTCTGGTTCGGTCTGGTTCGGTCTGGTCTGGTCTGGTTCGGTCTGGTTCGGTCTGGTTCGGTCTGGTCTGGTTCGGTCTGGTCTGGTTCGGTCTGGTCTGGTTCGGTCTGGTCTGGTCTGGTCTGGTCTGGTCTGGTCTGGTCTGGTTCGGTCTGGTCTGGTCTGGTTCGGTCTGGTCTGGTTCGTTCTGGTTCGGTCTGGTTCGGTCTGGTTCGGTCTGGTTCGGTCTGGCCTGGTCTGGTCTGGTTCGGTCTGGTTCGGCTGGTCTGGTTCGGCTGGTCTGGTCTGGTTCGGTCTGGTCTGGTTCGGTCTGGTCTGGTTCGGTCTGGTTCGGTCTGGTTCGGTCTGTTCTGGTTCGGTCTGGTCTGGTTCGGTCTGGTTCGGTCTGGTCTGGTTCGATCTGGTTCGGTCTGGTTGGTCTGGTTCGGTCTGGTCCCGTCTGGTTCGGTCTGGTCTGGTCTGGTTCGTTCTGGTCTGGTTCGGTCTGGTTCGGTCTGGTCTGGTTCGGTTCGGTCTAGTCTGGTCCGGTCTGGTCTGGTCTGGTTTGGTCTAGTCTGGTCTGGTTCGGTCTGATCTGGTTCGGTCTGGTTCGGTCTGGTCTGGTCTGGTTGGTCTGGTCCGGTCTGGTCTGGTTCGGTCTGGTTCGGTCTGGTCTGGTCTGGTCTGGTTCGGTCTGGTTCGGTCTGGTTCGGTCTGGTCTGGTTCGGTCTGGTCTGGTTCGGTCTGGTTGGTCTGGTTCGGTCTGGTTCGTCTGGTTCGGTCTGGTCTGGTTCTGGTCTGGTTCGGTCTGGTTCGGTCTGGTTCTGGTCTGGTCTGGTTCGGTCTGGTCTGGTTCGGTCTGGTCTGGTTCGGTCTGGTCTGGTTCAGTCTGGTCTGGTTCAGTCTGGTCTGGTTCAGTCTGGTCTGGTTGGTCTGGTCTGGTTCGGTCTGGTCTGGTTCGGTCTGGTCTGGTTGGTCTGGTCTGGTTCTGGTCTGGTCTGGTTGGTCTGGTCTGGTTCAGTCTGGTTCGGTCTGGTTCGGTCTGGTTCGGTCTGGTCTGGTCTGGTTCGTTCTGGTCTGGTCTGGTTCGGTCTGGTCTGGTTCGGTCTGGTTCGGTCTGGCCTGGTCTGGTCTGGTTCGTTCTGGTTCGGTCTGGTCCGGTCTGGTTCGGTCTGGTTCGGTCTGTTCTGGTCTGGTCTGGTTCGTTCTGGTTCGGTCTGGTCTGGTTTGGTTCGCTCTGGTTCGGTCTGGTCCGGTCTGGTCCGGTTCGGTCTGGTCTGGTTCGGTATGGTCTGGTATGGTCTGGTCTGGTTCGGTCTGGTCTGGTTCAGTCTGGTCTGGTTCAGTCTGGTTCGGTCTGGTCTGGTCTGGTCTGGTCTGGTTCGTTCTGGTCTGGTCTGGTTCGGTCTGGTCTGGTCTGGTTCGGTCTGGTTCGGTCTGGCCTGGTCTGGTCTGGTTCGTTCTGGTTCGGTCTGGTCCGGTCTGGTTCGGTCTGGTCTGGTCTGGTCTGGTTCGGTCTGTTCTGGTCTGGTCTGGTTCGTTCTGGTTCGGTCTGGTCTGGTTCGGTCTGGTCTGGTTCTGGTTCGGTCTGGTTCGGTCTGGTTCGGTCTGGTCCGGTTGGTCTGGTCTGGTTCGGTCTGGTCTGGTATGGTCTGGTCTGGTTCGGTCTGGTCTGGTCTGGTTCGGTCTGGTCTGGTCTGGTTCGGTCTGGTCTGGTCTGGTTCGGTCTGGTTCGGTCTGGTCTGGTCTGGTTCGGTCTGGTCTGGTCTGGTTCGGTCTGGTCTGGTCTGGTTCGGTCTGGTCTGGTTCGGTCTGGTTGGTCTGGTTCGGTCTGGTTGGTCTGGTCTGGTTCGGTCTGGTCTGGTTCGGTCTGGTCTGGTTCAGTCTGGTCTGGTTGGTCTGGTCTGGTTGGTCTGGTCTGGTTGGTCTGGTCTGGTTGGTCTGGTCTGGTTGGTCTGGTTCGGTCTGGTCTGGTTGGTCTGGTCTGGTTCGGTCTGGTCTGGTCTGGTCTGGTCTGGTTGGTCTGGTCTGGTTCGGTCTGGTCTGGTTCGGTCTGGTTCGGTCTGGTCTGGTTCGGTCTGGTTCGCTCTGGTTCGGTCTGGTCCGGTCTGGTTCGGTTCGGTCTGGTCTGGTTCGGTCTGGTCTGGTTCGGTCTGGTTCGGTCTGGTCTGGTTCGGTCTGGTCTGGTTCGGTCTGGTCTGGTCTGGTTCGGTCTGGTCTGGTCTGGTTCGGTATGGTCTGGTATGGTTCATTCTGGTTCGCTCTGGTTCGCTCTGGTTCGGTCTGGTTCGGTCTGGTTCGGTCTGGTCTGGTTCGGTCTGGTTCGGTATGGTCTGGTCTGGTATGGTCTGGTCTGGTCTGGTTCGGTCTGGTTCGGTATGGTCTGGTCTGGTCTGGTTCGGTCTGGTCTGGTCTGGTTCGGTCTGGTCTGGTTCGGTCTGGTCTGGTCTGGTTCGTTCTGGTCTGGTTCGGTCTGGTCTGGTCTGGTTCGGTCTGGTCTGGTTCGTTCTGGTTCGGTCTGGTTCGTTCTGGTTCGGTCTGGTTCGGTCTGGTCCGGTCTGGTCCGGTCTGGTCTGGTCTGGTTCGGTCTGGTCTGGTTCGGTCTGGTTCGGTCTGGTCTGGTTCGGTTCGGTCTAGTCTGGTCTGGTTCGGTCTGGTTCGGTCTGGTTCGGTCTGGTCTGGTCTGGTCTGGTTCGGTCTGGTCTGGTCTGGTTCGGTCTGGTTCGGTTCGGTCTGGTCTGGTCTGGTCTGGTCTGGTTCGGTCTGGTCTGGTCTGGTTCGGTCTGGTCTGGTATGGTTCGGTCTGTTCTGGTTCGCTCTGGTTCGGTCTGGTCCGGTCTGGTCTGGTCTGGTCTGGTTCGGTCTGGTCTGGTTCGGTCTGGTTCGGTCTGGTCTGGTTCGGTTCGGTCTGGTCTGGTCTGGTTCGGTCTGGTTCGGTCTGGTCTGGTTCGGTCTGGTCTGGTCTGGTTCGGTATGGTCTGGTATGGTTCATTCTGGTTCGCTCTGGTTCGCTCTGGTTCGGTCTGGTTCAGTCTGGTCTGGTATGGTCTGGTCTGGTTCGGTCTGGTTCGGTATGGTCTGGTCTGGTATGGTCTGGTCTGGTTCGGTCTGGTCTGGTCTGGTCTGGTTCGGTCTGGTCTGGTCTGGTTCGTTCTGGTCTGGTTCGGTCTGGTCTGGTCTGGTTCGGTCTGGTCTGGTTCGTTCTGGTTCGTTCTGGTTCGGTCTGGTTCGGTCTGGGCTGGTCTGGTCTGGTTCGGTCTGGTTCGTTCTGGTTCGCTCTGGTCCGGTCTGGTCCGGTCTGGTCCGGTCTGGTCTGGTCTGGTTCGGTCTGGTCTGGTTCGGTCTGGTTCGGTCTGGTTCGGTCTGGTCTGGTTCGGTCTGGTCTGGTCTGGTCTGGTCTGGTTCGGTCTGGTCTGGTCTGGTCTGGTCTGGTTCGGTCTGGTCTGGTCTGGTTCGGTCTGGTCTGGTTCGGTCTGGTCTGGTCTGGTTCGGTCTGTTCTGGTTCGCTCTGGTTCGGTCTGGTCCGGTCTGGTCTGGTCTGGTCTGGTTCGGTCTGGTCTGGTTCGGTCTGGTTCGGTCTGGTCTGGTTCGGTTCGGTCTAGTCTGGTCTGGTTCGGTCTGGTCTGGTTCGGTCTGGTCTGGTTCGGTTCGGTCTGGTCTGGTTCGGTCTGGTTCAGTCTGGTCCGGTCTGGTCTGGTTCGGTCTGGTTCGGTCTGGTCCGGTCTGGTCTGGTTCGGTCTGGTCTGGTTCGGTCTGGTCTGGTTCGGTCTGGTCTGGTTCAGTCTGGTCTGGTTCAGTCTGGTCTGGTTCGGTCTGGTTCGGTCTGGTCTGGTTCGGTCTGGTCTGGTTCGGTCTGGTCTGGTTCGGTCTGGTTCGGTCTGGTCTGGTCTGGTTCGGTCTGGTCTGGTTCGGTCTGGTTCGGTCTGGTCTGGTCTGGTTCGGTCTGGTTCGGTCTGGTCTGGTCTGGTTCGGTCTGGTTCGGTCTGGTCTGGTCTGGTTCGGTCTGGTCTGGTTCGGTCTGGTCTGGTTCGGTCTGGTCTGGTCTGGTCTCGTCTGGTTCGGTATGGTCTGGTTCGTTCTGGTCTGGTCTGGTTCGGTCTGGTTCGGTCTGGTCTGGTTCGGTCTGGTTCGCTCTGGTTCGGTCTGGTTCGGTCTGGTCTGGTTCGGTCTGGTCTGGTTCGGTCTGGTTCGGTCTGGTCTGGTCTGGTCTGGTCTGGTCTGGTCTGGTCTGGTCTGGTTCGTTCTGGTTCGCTCTGGTTCGGTCTGGTCCGGTCTGGTCCGGTCTGGTCTGGTCTGGTTCGGTCTGGTCTGGTTCGGTCTGGTTCGGTCTGGTCTGGTCTGGTTCTTTCTGGTTCGCTCTGGTTCGGTCTGGTCTGGTTCGGTCTGGTCTGGTTCGGTCTGGTCTGGTTCGGTCTGGTCTGGTTCGGTCTGGTCTGGTTCGGTCTGGTCTGGTTGGTCTGGTCTGGTTCTGGTCTGGTTCGGTCTGGTCTGGTCTGGTCTGGTCTGGTTCGGTCTGGTCTGGTCTGGTCTGGTCTGGTCTGGTTCGGTCTGGTCTGGTTCGGTCTGGTTCGGTGGTGGTCTGGTTCGGTCTGGTCTGGTTCGGTCTGGTCTGGTCTGGTCTGGTCGGTCTGGTCTGGTTCGGTCTGGTCTGGTTCGGTCTGGTCTGGTCTCGGTCTCGTCTGGTCTCGGTTGGTCTGGTTCTGGTCTGGTCTTCTGGTCGGTATGGTCTGGTCTGGTTCGGTCTGGTTCGGTCTGGTCTGGTTCGGTCTGGTTCGCTCTGGTTCGGTCTGGTTCGGTCTGGTCTGGTTCGGTCTGGTCTGGTTCGGTCTGGTTCGGTCTGGTCTGGTTCGGTCTGGTCTGGTCTGGTTCGGTCTGGTCTGGTTCGTTCTGGTTCGCTCTGGTTCGTTCTGGTTCGCTCTGGTTCGGTCTGGTCCGGTCTGGTCCGGTCTGGTCTGGTCTGGTTCGGTCTGGTCTGGTTCGGTCTGGTTCGGTCTGGTCTGGTCTGGTTCTGGTTCGTCTGGTCTGGTCTGGTTCGGTCTGGTCTGGTTCGGTCTGGTCTGGTTCGGTCTGGTCTGGTTCGGTCTGGTCTGGGTTCGGTCTGGTCTGGTCTGGTCTGGTCTGGTTCGGTCTGGTCTGGTTCGGTCTGGTCTGGTCTGGTCTGGTTCGTTCTGGTTCGGTTCGGTCTGGTTCGGTCTGGTTCGGTCTGGTCTGGTCTGGTTCGTTCTGGTTCGGTCTGGTCTGGTCTGGTTCGTTCTGGTTCGGTCTGGTCTGGTCCGCTCTGGTTCGGTCTGGTCTGGTCTGGTCTGGTTCGGTCTGGTTCGGTCTGTTCTGGTTCGGTCTGGTCTGGTTCGGTCTGGTCTGGTCCGCTCTGGTTCGGTCTGGTCTGGTCTGGTCTGGTTCGTTCTGGTTCGGTCTGGTTCGGTCTGGTCTGGTTCGTTCTGGTTCGGTCTGGTTCGTTCTGGTTCGGTCTGGTTCGGTCTGGTCTGGTCTGGTTCGCTCTGGTTCGGTCTGGTTCGGTCTGGTCTGGTTCGGTCTGGTCTGGTTCGGTCTGGTCTGGTTCGGTCTGGTCTGGTTCGGTCTGGTCTGGTCTGGTCCGGTCTGGTTCGGTCTGGTCTGGTCTGGTCCGGTCTGGTCTGGTTCGTTCTGGTTCGGTCTGGTTCGGTCTGGTTCGGTCTGGTTCGGTCTGGCCTGGTCTGGTCTGGTTCGGTCTGGTTCGGCTGGTCTGGTTCGGCTGGTCTGGTCTGGTTCGGTCTGGTCTGGTTCGGTCTGGTCTGGTTCGGTCTGGTTTGGCCTGGTTCGGTCTGGTTCGGTCTGTTCTGGTTCGGTCTGGTCTGGTTCGGTCTGGTTCGGTCTGGTCTGGTTCGATCTGGTTCGGTCTGGTTGCGTCTGGTTCGGTCTGGTCCCGTCTGGTTCGGTCTGGTCTGGTCTGGTTCGTTCTGGTCTGGTTCGGTCTGGTTCGGTCTGGTCTGGTTCGGTTCGGTCTAGTCTGGTCCGGTCTGGTCTGGTCTGGTTTGGTCTAGTCTGGTCTGGTTCGGTCTGATCTGGTTCGGTCTGGTTCGGTTCGGTCTGGTCTGGTTCGGTCTGGTCCGGTCTGGTCTGGTTCGGTCTGGTTCGGTCTGGTCTGGTTCGGTCTGGTTCGGTCTGGTCTGGTTCAGTCTGGTCTGGTCTGGTTCGGTCTGGTTCGATCTGGTTCGGTCTGGCCTGATCTGGTCTGGTTCGGTCTGGTTCGGTCTGGTCTGGTTCGGTCTGGTCTGGTTCAGTCTGGTCTGGTTCAGTCTGGTCTGGTTCAGTCTGGTCTGGTTCAGTCTGGTCTGGTTCAGTCTGGTCTGGTTCAGTCTGGTTCGGTCTGGTTCGGTCTGGTCTGGTCTGGTTCGTTCTGGTCTGGTCTGGTTCGGTCTGGTCTGGTTCGGTCTGGTTCGGTCTGGCCTGGTCTGGTCTGGTTCGTTCTGGTTCGGTCTGGTCCGGTCTGGTTCGGTCTGGTTCGGTCTGTTCTGGTCTGGTCTGGTTCGTTCTGGTTCGGTCTGGTCTGGTTCGGTCTGGTCTGGTTTGGTTCGCTCTGGTTCGGTCTGGTCCGGTCTGGTCCGGTTCGGTCTGGTCTGGTTCGGTATGGTATGGTCTGGTCTGGTTCGGTCTGGTCTGGTTCAGTCTGGTCTGGTTCGGTCTGGTCTGGTCTGGTCTGGTCTGGTCTGGTTCGTTCTGGTCTGGTCTGGTTCGGTCTGGTCTGGTCTGGTTCGGTCTGGTTCGGTCTGGCCTGGTCTGGTCTGGTTCGTTCTGGTTCGGTCTGGTCCGGTCTGGTTCGGTCTGGTCTGGTCTGGTCTGGTTCGGTCTGTTCTGGTCTGGTCTGGTTCGTTCTGGTTCGGTCTGGTCTGGTTCGGTCTGGTCTGGTTTGGTTCGCTCTGGTTCGGTCTGGTCCGGTCTGGTCCGGTTCGGTCTGGTCTGGTTCGGTATGGTCTGGTATGGTCTGGTCTGGTTCGGTCTGGTCTGGTCTGGTTCGGTCTGGTCTGGTTCGGTTCGGTCTAGTCTGGTCTGGTTCGGTCTGGTTCGGTCTGGTCTGGTCTGGTTCGGTCTGGTCTGGTCTGGTTCGGTCTGGTCTGGTCTGGTTCGGTCTGGTCTGGTTCGGTCTGGTTCAGTCTGGTTCGGTCTGGTTCGGTCTGGTCTGGTTCGGTCTGGTCTGGTTCTGTCTGGTCTGGGTCTGGTCTGGTTCAGTCTGGTCTGGTTCAGTCTGGTCTGGTTCAGTCTGGTCTGGTTCAGTCTGGTCTGGTTCAGTCTGGTCTGGTTCAATCTGGTTCGGTCTGGTCTGGTTCGGTCTGGTCTGGTTCGGTCTGGTCTGGTTCGGTCTGGTCTGGTCTGGTTCGGTCTGGTCTGGTTCGGTCTGGTCTGGTTCGGTCTGGTCTGGTTCGGTCTGGTCTGGTTCGGTCTGGTCTGGTTCGGTCTGGTCTGGTTCGGTCTGGTCTGGTCTCGTCTGGTTCGGTATGGTCTGGTTCGGTCTGGTTCGCTCTGGTTCGGTCTGGTCCGGTCTGGTTCGGTTCGGTCTGGTCTGGTTCGGTCTGGTCTGGTTCGGTCTGGTTCAGTCTGGTCTGGTTCGGTCTGGTCTGGTTCAGTCTGGTCTGGTTCGGTCTGGTCTGGTCTGGTTCGGTATGGTCTGGTATGGTTCATTCTGGTTCGCTCTGGTTCGCTCTGGTTCGGTCTGGTTCGGTCTGGTTCGGTCTGGTCTGGTTCGGTCTGGTTCGGTATGGTCTGGTCTGGTTCGGTCTGGTCTGGTTCGGTCTGGTCTGGTTCGTTCTGGTCTGGTTCGGTCTGGTCTGGTCTGGTTCGGTCTGGTCTGGTTCGTTCTGGTTCGGTCTGGTTCGGTCTGGTCTGGTCTGGTCTGGTCTGGTCTGGTCTGGTCTGGTTCGTTCTGGTTCGCTCTGGTTCGGTCTGGTCCGGTCTGGTCCGGTCTGGTCTGGTCTGGTTCGGTCTGGTCTGGTTCGGTCTGGTTCGGTCTGGTCTGGTTCGGTTCGGTCTAGTCTGGTCTGGTTCGGTCTGGTTCGGTCTGGTTGGTCTGGTTCGGTCTGGTCTGGTCTGGTTCGGTCTGGTCTGGTCTGGTTCGGTCTGGTTCGGTTCGGTCTGGTCTGGTCTGGTCTGGTTCGGTCTGGTCTGGTCTGGTTCGGTCTGGTCTGGTCTGGTTCGGTCTGTTCTGGTTCGCTCTGGTTCGGTCTGGTCCGGTCTGGTCTGGTCTGGTCTGGTTCGGTCTGGTCTGGTTCGGTCTGGTTCGGTCTGGTCTGGTTCGGTTCGGTCTAGTCTAGTCTGGTTCGGTCTGGTTCGTCTGGTCTGGTTCGGTCTGGTCTGGTTGGTCTGGTCTGGTCTGGTTCGGTCTGGTCTGGTTCGGTTGGTTCTGGTCTGGTCTGGGTCTGGTTCGGTCTGGTCTGGTTCGGTCTGGTCTGGTTCAGTCTGGTCTGGTTCAGTCTGGTCTGGTTCGGTCTGGTCTGGTTTGGTCTGGTCCGGTTTGGTCCGGTCTGGTCTGGTCTGGTTCGGTCTGGTCTGGTCTGGTTCGTTCTGGTTCGGTCTGGTTCGGTCTGGTCTGGTTCGTTCTGGTTCGGTCTGGTTCGGTCTGGTCTGGTTCGGTCTGGTTCGTTCTGGTTCGGTCTGGTTCGGTCTGGTCTGGTCTGGTTCGCTCTGGTTTGGTCTGGTTCGGTCTGGTCTGGTTCGGTCTGGTCTGGTTCGGTCTGGTCTGGTCTGGTCTGGTTCGGTCTGGTCTGGTCTGGTCCGGTCTGGTCTGGTTCGTTCTGGTTCGGTCTGGTTCGGTCTGGCCTGGTCTGGTCTGGTTCGGTCTGGTTCGGCTGGTCTGGTCTGGTTCGGCTGGTCTGGTCTGGTTCGGTCTGGTCTGGTTCGGTCTGGTCTGGTTCGGTCTGGTTTGGCCTGGTTCGGTCTGGTTCGGTCTGTTCTGGTTCGGTCTGGTCTGGTTCGGTCTGGTTCGGTCTGGTCTGGTTCGATCTGGTTCGGTCTGGTTGCGTCTGGTTCGGTCTGGTCCCGTCTGGTTCGGTCTGGTCTGGTCTGGTTCGTTCTGGTCTGGTTCGGTCTGGTTCGGTCTGGTCTGGTTCGGTTCGGTCTAGTCTGGTCCGGTCTGGTCTGGTCTGGTTCGGTCTAGTCTGGTCTGGTTCGGTCTGGTCTGGTTCGGTCTGGTTCGGTTCGGTCTGGTCTGGTTCGGTCTGGTTCGGTCTGGTCTGGTCTCGGTCTGGTTCGGTCTGGTCTTGTCTGGTTCGGTCTGGTCTGGTTCGGTCTGGTCTGGTTCGGTCTGGTCTGGTTCAGTCTGGTCTGGTTCGGTCTGGTTCGATCTGGTTCGGTCTGGCCTGATCTGGTCTGGTTCGGTCTGGTCTGGTTCGGTCTGGTCTGGTTCGGTCTGTTCTGGTTCGGTATGGTCTGGTCTGGTTCGTTCTGGTCTGGTCTGGTTCGGTCTGGTCTGGTCTGGTTCGGTCTGGTTCGGTCTGGTCTGGTTCGTTCTGGTTCGCTCTGGTTCGGTCTGGTCCGGTCTGGTTCGTTCTGGTCTGGTCTGGTCTGGTTCGGTCTGTTCTGGTCTGGTCTGGTTCGTTCTGGTTCGCTCTGGTTCGGTCTGGTCTGGTTCGGTCTGGTCTGGTTTGGTCCGGTCTGGTTCGGTCTGGTCTGGTCTGGCTCGTTCTGGTTCGCTCTGGTTCGGTCTGGTCCGGTCTGGTCTGGTTCGGTCTGGTCTGGTTCGGTATGGTCTGGTATGGTCTGGTCTGGTTCGGTCTGGTCTGGTCTGGTTCGGTCTGGTCTGGTTCGGTTCGGTCTAGTCTGGTCTGGTTCGGTCTGGTTCGGTCTGGTCTGGTCTGGTTCGGTCTGGTCTGGTCTGGTTCGGTCTGGTCTGGTCTGGTTCGGTCTGGTCTGGTCTGGTCTGGTCTGGTCTGGTTCGGTCTGGTTCGGTCTGGTCTGGTCTGGTTCGGTCTGGTCTGGTTCGGTCTGGTCTGGTTCGGTCTGGTCTGGTTCGGTCTGGTCTGGTTCGGTCTGGTCTGGTTCAGTCTGGTTCGTTCTGGTTCGGTCTGGTCTGGTCCGGTCTGGTCTGGTTCGGTCTGATTCGGTCTGGTTCGGTCTGGTCTGGTCTGGTTCGTTCTGGTTCGGTCTGATTCGGTCTGGTCTGGTTCGTTCTGGTTCGGTCTGGTTCGGTCTGGTTCGGTCTGGTTCGGTCTGTTCTGGTCGGTCTGGTCTGGTTCGGTCTGGTCTGGTTCGATCTGGTTCGGTCTGGTTGCGTCTGGTTCGGTCTGGTCTGGTTCGGTCTGGTCTGGTCTGGTCTGGTCTGGTTCGGTCTGGTCTCGTCTGGTTCGGTCTAGTCTGGTCTGGTCCGGTCTGGTCTGGTCTGGTTCGGTCTAGTCTGGTCTGGTTCGGTCTGGTCTGGTTCGGTCTGGTCTGGTCTCGTCTGGTTCGGTATGGTCTGGTTCGTTCTGGTCTGGTCTGGTTCGGTCTGGTTCGGTCTGGTCTGGTTCGGTCTGGTTCGCTCTGGTTCGGTCTGGTCCGGTCTGGTCTGGTTCGGTCTGGTCTGGTCTGGTCTGGTTCGTTCTGGTTCGGTCTGGTCTGGTTCGGTCTGGTCTGGTCTGGTTCGTTCTGGTTCGCTCTGGTTCGGTCTGGTCTGGTCTGGTTCGGTCTGGTCTGGTTCGGTCTGGTCTGGTTCGGTCTGGTCTGGTCTGGTCTGGTCTGGTCTGGTTCGGTCTGGTCTGGTCCGGTCTGGTCTGGTCTGGTTCGGTCTGGTCTGGTTCGTTCTGGTTCGCTCTGGTTCGGTCTGGTCTGGTTCGGGTCTGGTTCGGTCTGGTTTCTGGTTCGGTCTGGTTCGCTCTGGTCTGGTTCGGTCTGGTCTGGTTCGGTCTGTTCTGGTTCGGTCTGGTATGGTCTGGTCTGGTCTGGTTCGTTCTGGTTCGCTCCGGTCCGGTCTGGTCCGGTCTGGTTCGGTCTGGTCTGGTTCGGTCTGGTTCGGTCTGGTCTGGTTCGTTCTGGTTCGGTCTGGTCTGGTCTGGCCAGGTCTGGTCTGGTTCGGTCTGGTCCGCTCTGGTTCGGTCTGGTCTGGTCTGGTCTGGTTCGGTCTGGTTCGGTCTGGTACGGTCTGGTTCGGTCTGGTCTGGTTCGGTCTGGTTCGGTCTGGTCTGGTTCGTTCTGGTTCGCTCTGGTTCGGTCTGGTCCGGTCTGGTCCGGTCTGGTTCGGTCTGGTCTGGTTCGATATGGTCTGGTCTGGTCCGGTCTGGTTCGGTCTGGTCTGGTTCGGTATGGTCTGGTCTGGTCTGGCCAGGTCTGGTCTGGTCTGGTTCGGTCTGGTCTGGTTCGGTCTGGTCCGGTCTGGTCCGGTTTGGTCCAGTCTGGTCTGGTCTGGTTCGGTCTGATTCGGTCTGGTTCGGTCTGGTCTGGTTCGTTCTGGTTCGGTCTGGTTCGGTCTGGTCTGGTTCGTTCTGGTTCGGTCTGGTTCGGTCTGGTCTGGTTCGTTCTGGTTCGGTCTGGTTCGGTCTGGTCTGGTTCGTTCTGGTTCGGTCTGGTTCGGTCTGGTCTGGTTCGTTCTGGTTCGGTCTGGTTCGTTCTGGTTCGGTCTGGTCTGGTTCGGTCTGGTTCGGTCTGGTTCGGTCTGGTTCGGTCTTCTGGTTCGGTCTGGTTCGGTCTGGTCGGTTCTGGCTGGTTCGGTCTGGTTCGGTCTGGTTCAGTCTGGTCTGGTTCAGTCTGGTTCGGTCTGGTCTGGTTCGGTCTGGTCTGGTTCGGTCTGGCCTGGTCTGGTCTGGTTCGTTCTGGTTCGCTCTGGTTCGGTCTGGTCCGGTCTGGTTCGGTCTGGTTCGGTCTGGTTCGGTCTGGTCTGGTCTGGTTCGGTCTGGTTCGGTTCGGTCTGGTCTGGTTCGGTCTGGTCTGGTTCGGTCTGGTCTGGTTCGGTCTGGTCTGGTTCGGTATGGTCTGGTATGGTTCATTCTGGTTCGCTCTGGTTCGGTCTGGTTCGGTCTGGTTCGGTCTGGTCTGGTCGGTCTGGTCTGGTTCGGTATGGTCTGGTCTGGTATGGTCTGGTCTGGTCTGGTCGGTCTGGTCTGGTCTGGTCGGTCTGGTCTGGTTCGGTCTGGTCTGGTTCGTTCTGGTCTGGTTCGGTCTGGTCTGGTCTGGTTCGGTCTGGTCTGGTTCGTTCTGGTTCGGTCTGGTTCGGTCTGGTCCGGTCTGGTCTGGTTCGGTCTGGTCTGGTCTGGTTCGTTCTGGTTCGCTCTGGTTCGGTCTGGTCCGGTCTGGTCCGGTCTGGTCTGGTCTGGTTCGGTCTGGTCTGGTTCGGTCTGGTTCGGTCTGGTCTGGTTCGGTTCGGTCTAGTCTGGTCTGGTTCGGTCTGGTTCGGTCTGGTTCGGTCTGGTTCGGTCTGGTCTGGTCTGGTTCGGTCTGGTCTGGTCTGGTTCGGTCTGGTCTGGTCTGGTTCGGTCTGGTTCGGTTCGGTCTGGTCTGGTCTGGTCTGGTTCGGTCTGGTCTGGTCTGGTTCGGTCTGGTCTGGTTCGGTCTGGTCTGGTCTGGTTCGGTCTGTTCTGGTTCGCTCTGGTTCGGTCTGGTCCGGTCTGGTCTGGTCTGGTCTGGTTCGGTCTGGTCTGGTTCGGTCTGGTTCGGTCTGGTCTGGTTCGGTTCGGTCTAGTCTGGTCTGGTTCGGTCTGGTTCGGTCTGGTTCGGTCTGGTCTGGTCTGGTTCGGTCTGGTCTGGTCTGGTTCGGTCTGGTCTGGTTCGGTTCGTTCTGGTCTGGTCTGGTTCAGTCTGGTCCGGTCTGGTCTGGTTCGGTCTGGTCTGGTCTGGTTCGGTCTGGTCTGGTTCGGTCTGGTCTGGTTCAGTCTGGTCTGGTTCAGTCTGGTCTGGTTCGGTCTGGTCTGGTTCGGTCTGGTTCGGTCTGGTCTGGTCTGGTTCGGTCTGGTCTGGTCTGGTTCGGTCTGGTCTGGTCTGGTTCGGTCTGGTTCGGTCTGGTCTGGTTCGTTCTGGTTCGGTCTGGTTCGGTCTGGTCTGGTTCGTTCTGGTTCGGTCTGGTTCGTTCTGGTTCGGTCTGGTCTGGTCTGGTTCGCTCTGGTTCGGTCTGGTCTGGTTCGGTCTGGTCTGGTTCGGTCTGGTCTGGTTCGGTCTGGTTCGGTCTTGTTCGGTCTGGCCTGGTCTGGTCTGGTTCGGTCTGGTTCGGCTGGTCTGGTCTGGTCTGGTTCGGTCTGGTCTGGTTCGGTCTGGTTTGGCCTGGTTCGGTCTGGTTCGGTCTGTTCTGGTTCGGTCTGGTCTGGTTCGGTCTGGTCTGGTTCGATCTGGTTCGGTCTGGTTGCGTCTGGTTCGGTCTGGTCCCGTCTGGTTCGGTCTGGTCTGGTCTGGTTCGTTCTGGTCTGGTTCGGTCTGGTCTGGTTCGATCTGGTTCGGTCTGGTTCGGTTCGGTCTGGTCTGGTTCGGTCTGGTTCGGTCTGGTCCGGTCTGGTCTGGTTCGGTCTGGTTCGGTCTGGTCTGGTCTGGTTCGGTCTGGTCCGGTTCGGTCTGGTCTGGTTCGGTCTGGTCTGGTTCGGTCTGGTCTGGTTCAGTCTGGTCTGGTTTGGTCTGGTTCGATCTGGTTCGGTCTGGCCTGATCTGGTCTGGTTCGGTCTGGTCTGGTTCGGTCTGGTCTGGTTCGGTCTGTTCTGGTTCGGTATGGTCTGGTCTGGTCTGGTTCGTTCTGGTCTGGTCTGGTTCGGTCTGGTCTGGTCTGGTTCGGTCTGGTTCGGTCTGGTCTGGTTCGTTCTGGTTCGCTCTGGTTCGGTCTGGTCCGGTCTGGTTCGTTCTGGTCTGGTCTGGTCTGGTTCGGTCTGTTCTGGTCTGGTCTGGTTCGTTCTGGTTCGCTCTGGTTCGGTCTGGTCTGGTTCGGTCTGGTCTGGTTTGGTCCGGTCTGGTTCGGTCTGGTCTGGTCTGGCTCGTTCTGGTTCGCTCTGGTTCGGTCTGGTCGGTCTGGTCTGGTTCGGTCTGGTCTGGTTCGGTATGGTCTGGTATGGTCTGGTCTGGTTCGGTCTGGTCTGGTCTGGTTCGGTCTGGTCTGGTTCGGTTCGGTCTGGTCTGGTCTGGTTCGGTCTGGTTCGGTCTGGTCTGGTCTGGTTCGGTCTGGTCTGGTCTGGTTCGGTCTGGTCTGGTCTGGTTCGGTCTGGTTCGGTCTGGTCCGGTCTGGTCTGGTTCGGTCTGGTTCGGTCGGTCTGGTCTGGTTCGGTCTGGTCTGGTTCGGTCTGGTCTGGTTCGGTCTGGTCTGGTTCGGTCTGGTCTGGTTCGGTCTGGTCTGGTTCAGTCTGGTTCGTTCTGGTTCGGTCTGGTCTGGTCCGGTCTGGTCCGGTTTGGTCCAGTCTGGTCTGGTCTGGTCTGGTTCGTTCTGGTTCGGTCTGATTCGGTCTGGTCTGGTTCGTTCTGGTTCGGTCTGGTTCGGTTTGGCCTGGTTCGGTCTGGTTCGGTCTGTTCTGGTTCGGTCTGGTCTGGTTCGGTCTGGTCTGGTTCGATCTGGTTCGGTCTGGTTGCGTCTGGTTCGGTCTGGTCCCGTCTGGTTCGGTCTGGTCTGGTCTGGTTCGTTCTGGTCTGGTTCGGTCTGGTTCGGTCTGGTTCGGTTCGGTCTAGTCTGGTCTGGTCCGGTCTGGTCTGGTCTGGTTCGGTCTAGTCTGGTCTGGTTCGGTCTGGTCTGGTTCGGTCTGGTCTGGTCTCGTCTGGTTCGGTATGGTCTGGTTCGTTCTGGTCTGGTCTGGTTCGGTCTGGTTCGGTCTGGTCTGGTTCGGTCTGGTTCGCTCTGGTTCGGTCTGGTCCGGTCTGGTCTGGTTCGGTCTGGTCTGGTCTGGTCTGGTTCGTTCTGGTTCGGTCTGGTCTGGTTCGGTCTGGTCTGGTCTGGTTCGTTCTGGTTCGCTCTGGTTCGGTCTGGTCTGGTCTGGTTCGGTCTGGTCTGGTTCGGTCTGGTCTGGTTCGGTCTGGTCTGGTCTGGTCTGGTTCGGTCTGGTCTGGTCCGGTCTGGTCTGGTCTGGTTCGGTCTGGTCTGGTTCGTTCTGGTTCGCTCTGGTTCGGTCTGGTCTGGTTCGGGTCTGGTTCGGTCTGGTTCGGGTCTGGTTCGGTCTGGTTCGCTCTGGTCTGGTTCGGTCTGGTCTGGTTCGGTCTGTTCTGGTTCGGTCTGGTATGGTCTGGTCTGGTCTGGTTCGTTCTGGTTCGCTCCGGTCCGGTCTGGTCCGGTCTGGTTCGGTCTGGTCTGGTTCGGTCTGGTTCGGTCTGGTCTGGTTCGGTCTGGTCTGGTCTGGCCAGGTCTGGTCTGGTTCGGTCTGGTCCGCTCTGGTTCGGTCTGGTCTGGTCTGGTCTGGTTCGGTCTGGTTCGGTCTGGTACGGTCTGGTTCGGTCTGGTCTGGTTCGGTCTGGTCTGGTTCGGTCTGGTCTGGTTCGGTCTGGTCTGGTTCGTTCTGGTTCGCTCTGGTTCGGTCTGGTCCGGTCTGGTCCGGTCTGGTTCGGTCTGGTCTGGTTTGGTCTGGTCCGGTCTGGTTCGGTCTGGTCTGGTTCGGTATGGTCTGGTCTGGTCTGGCCAGGTCTGGTCTGGTCTGGTTCGGTCTGGTCTGGTTCGGTCTGGTCCGGTCTGGTCCGGTTTGGTCCAGTCTGGTCTGGTCTGGTTCGGTCTGGTTCGGTCTGGTTCGGTCTGGTCTGGTTCGTTCTGGTTCGGTCTGGTTCGGTCTGGTCTGGTTCGTTCTGGTTCGGTCTGGTTCGGTCTGGTCTGGTTCGTTCTGGTTCGGTCTGGTCTGGTTCGTTCTGGTTCGGTCTGGTTCGTTCTGGTTCGGTCTGGTCTGGTTCGGTCTGGTTCGTTCTGGTTCGGTCTGGTTCGGTCTGGTCTGGTTCGGGCTGGTTCGGTCTGGTTCGGTCTGGTTCAGTCTGGTCTGGTTCAGTCTGGTTCAGTCTGGTCTGGTTCAGTCTGGTTCGGTCTGGTCTGGTCTGGTTCGGTCTGGTCTGGTTCGGTCTGGCCTGGTCTGGTCTGGTTCGTTCTGGTTCGCTCTGGTTCGGTCTGGTCCGGTCTGGTTCGGTCTGGTCTGGTTCGGTCTGGTTCGGTCTGGTCTGGTCTGGTTCGGTCTGGTTCGGTTCGGTCTGGTCTGGTTCGGTCTGGTCTGGTTCGGTCTGGTCTGGTTCGGTCTGGTCTGGTTCGGTATGGTCTGGTATGGTTCATTCTGGTTCGCTCTGGTTCGGTCTGGTTCGGTCTGGTTCGGTCTGGTTCGGTCTGGTTCGGTCTGGTTCGGTCTGGTTCGGTCTGGGTCTGGTATGGTCTGGTCTGGTCTGGTCTGGTCTGGTCTGGTCTGGTTCGGTCTGGTCTGGTCTGGTTCGGTCTGGTCTGGTTCGGTCTGGTCTGGTCTGGTTCGGTCTGGTCTGGTTCGTTCTGGTTCGGTCTGGTTCGGTCTGGTTCGGTCTGGTCGGTCTGGTCTGGTTCTGGTTCTGGTTCGCTCTGGTTCGGTCTGGTCTGGTCTGGTTCGGTCTGGTTCTGGTCTGGTCTGGTTCGGTCTGGTCTGGTTCGGTTCGGTCTAGTCTGGTCTGGTTCGGTCTGGTTCGGTCTGGTTCGGTCTGGTTCGGTCTGGTTCGGTCTGGTCTGGTCTGGTCGGTCTGGTCTGGTCTGGTTCGGTCTGGTCTGGTCTGGTTCGGTCTGGTTCGGTTCGGTCTGGTCTGGTTCGGTCTGGTCTGGTTCGGTCTGGTCTGGTCTGGTTCGGTCTGTTCTGGTTCGCTCTGGTTCGGTCTGGTCCGGTCTGGTCTGGTCTGGTCTGGTTCGGTCTGGTCTGGTTCGGTCTGGTTCGGTCTGGTCTGGTTCGGTTCGGTCTAGTCTGGTCTGGTTCGGTCTGGTTCGGTCTGGTCTGGTCTGGTTCGGTCTGGTCTGGTCTGGTTCGGTCTGGTCTGGTTCGGTTCGTTCTGGTCTGGTCTGGTTCAGTCTGGTCCGGTCTGGTCTGGTTCGGTCTGGTCTGGTTCGGTCTGGTCTGGTTCGGTCTGGTCTGGTTCGGTCTGGTCTGGTTCAGTCTGGTCTGGTTCAGTCTGGTCTGGTTCGGTCTGGTCTGGTTCGGTCTGGTCCGGTTTGGTCCGGTCTGGTCTGGTCTGGTTCGGTCTGGTCTGGTCTGGTTCGGTCTGGTTCGGTCTGGTCTGGTCTGGTTCGGTCTGGTTCGGTCTGGTCTGGTTCGTTCTGGTTCGGTCTGGTTCGGTCTGGTCTGGTTCGTTCTGGTTCGGTCTGGTTCGTTCTGGTTCGGTCTGGTCTGGTCTGGTTCGCTCTGGTTCGGTCTGGTCTGGTTCGGTCTGGTCTGGTTCGGTCTGGTCTGGTCTGGTCCGGTCTGGTTCGGTCTGGTTCGGTCTGGTTCGGTCTGGCCTGGTCTGGTCTGGTTCGGTCTGGTTCGGCTGGTCTGGTCTGGTTCGGCTGGTCTGGTCTGGTTCGGTCTGGTCTGGTTCGGTCTGGTTTGGCCTGGTTCGGTCTGGTTCGGTCTGTTCTGGTTCGGTCTGGTCTGGTTCGGTCTGGTCTGGTTCGATCTGGTTCGGTCTGGTTGCGTCTGGTTCGGTCTGGTCCCGTCTGGTTCGGTCTGGTCTGGTCTGGTTCGTTCTGGTCTGGTTCGGTCTGGTTCGGTCTGGTCTGGTTCGGTTCGGTCTAGTCTGGTCCGGTCTGGTCTGGTCTGGTTCGGTCTAGTCTGGTCTGGTTCGGTCTGGTCTGGTTCGATCTGGTTCGGTCTGGTCTGGTTCGGTCTGGTCTGGTTCGGTCTGGTTCGGTCTGGTCCGGTCTGGTCTGGTTCGGTCTGGTTCGGTCTGGTCTTGTCTGGTTCGGTCTGGTCTGGTTCGGTCTGGTTCGGTCTGGTCTGGTTCGGTCTGGTTCGGTCTGGTCTGGTTCAGTCTGGTCTGGTCTGGTTCGATCTGGTTCGGTCTGGCCTGATCTGGTCTGGTTCGGTCTGGTCTGGTTCGGTCTGGTCTGGTTCGGTCTGGTCTGGTTCGGTATGGTCTGGTCTGGTTCGTTCTGGTCTGGTCTGGTTCGGTCTGGTCCGGTCTGGTTCGTTCTGGTCTGGTCTGGTCTGGTTCGGTCTGTTCTGGTCTGGTCTGGTTCGTTCTGGTTCGCTCTGGTTCGGTCTGGTCTGGTTCGGTCTGGTCTGGTTTGGTCCGGTCTGGTTCGGTCTGGTCTGGTCTGGCTCGTTCTGGTTCGCTCTGGTTCGGTCGGTCTGGTCTCGGTCTTGTCTGGTTCGGTATGGTCTGGTATGGTCTGGTCTGGTTCGGTCTGGTCTGGTCTGGTTCGGTCTGGTCTGGTTCGGTTCGGTCTAGTCTGGTCTGGTTCGGTCTGGTTCGGTCTGGTCTGGTCTGGTTCGGTCTGGTCTGGTCTGGTTCGGTCTGGTCTGGTCTGGTTCGGTTCGGTCTGGTCTGGTTCGGTCTGGTTCGGTCTGGTCTGGTCTGGTCTGGTTCGGTCTGGTTCGGTCTGGTCTGGTTCGGTCTGGTCTGGTTCGGTCTGGTCTGGTTCGGTCTGGTTCGGTTCGGTGGTCTGGTTCAGTCTGGTCTGGTTCAGTCTGGTCTGGTTCAGTCTGGTCTGGTTCAGTCTGGTCTGGTTCAGTCTGGTCTGGTTCAGTCTGGTCTGGTTCAGTCTGGTCTGGTTCAGTCTGGTTCGGTCTGGTCTGGTTCGGTCTGGTCTGGTTCGGTCTGGTCTGGTTCGGTCTGGTCGGTTCGGTTCGGTCTGGTTCGGTTCGGTTCGGTCTGGTTCGGTTCGGTTCGGTCTGGTCTGGTTCGGTCTGGTCTGGTTCGGTCTGGTCTGGTTCGGTCTGGTCTGGTTCGTTCTGGTCTGGTCTGGTTCGGTCTGGTTCGGTCTGGTCTGGTTCGGTCTGGTTCGGTCTGGTCTGGTCTGGTCTGGTTCGTTCTGGTTCGGTCTGGTCTGGTCCGGTCTGGTCCGGTTTGGTCCAGTCTGGTCTGGTCTGGTTCGGTCTGATTCGGTCTGGTTCGGTCTGGTCTGGTCTGGTTCGTTCTGGTTCGGTCTGGTTCGGTCTGGTCTGGTTCGTTCTGGTTCGGTCTGGTTCGGTCTGGTCTGGTTCGTTCTGGTTCGGTCTGGTTCGTTCTGGTTCGGTCTGGTTCGGTCTGGTCTGGTCTGGTTCTCTCTGGTTCGGTCTGGTCTGGTTCGGTCTGGTCTGGTCTGGTTCGGTCTGGTATGGTCTGGTTCGGTCTGGTCTGGTCTGGTTCGGTCTGGTCTTGTCTGGTCCGGTCTGGTCTGGTTCGTTCTGGTTCGGTCTGGTTCGGTCTGGTCTGGTTCGGTCTGGCCTGGTCTGGTCTGGTTCGGTCTGGTTCGGCTGGTCTGGTCTGGTCTGGTTCGGTCTGTTCTGGTCTGGTCTGGTTCGTTCTGGTTCGCTCTGGTTCGGTCTGGTCTGGTTCGGTCTGGTCTGGTTTGGTCCGGTCTGGTTCGGTCTGGTCTGGTCTGGCTCGTTCTGGTTCGCTCTGGTTCGGTCTGGTCCGGTCTGGTCTGGTTCGGTCTGGTCTGGTTCGTTCTGGTTCGGAATGGTTCGGTCTGGTCTGGTCTGGTTCGCTCTGGTTCGGTCTGGTCTGGTTCGGTCTGGTCTGGTCTGGTTCGGTCTGGTATGGTCTGGTTCGGTCTGGTCTGGTCTGGTCCGGTCTGGTTCGGTCTGGTCTTGTCTGGTCCGGTCTGGTCTGGTTCGGTCTGGTTCGGTCTGGTCTGGTCTGGTTCGGTCTGGCCTGGTCTGGTCTGGTTCGGTCTGGTTCGGCTGGTCTGGTCTGGTTCAGCTGGTCTGGTCTGGTTCGGTCTGGTCTGGTTCGGTCTGGTTCGGTTTGGCCTGGTTCGGTCTGGTTCGGTCTGTTCTGGTTCGGTCTGGTCTGGTTCGGTCTGGTTCGGTCTGGTCTGGTTCGATCTGGTTCGGTCTGGTTGCGTCTGGTTCGGTCTGGTCCCGTCTGGTACGGTCTGGTCTGGTCTGGTTCGTTCTGGTCTGGTTCGGTCTGGTTCGGTCTGGTCTGGTTCGGTTCGGTCTAGTCTGGTCTGGTCCGGTCTGGTCTGGTCTGGTTCGGTCTGGTCTGGTTCGATCTGGTTCGGTTCGGTCTGGTCTGGTCTGGTCTGGTCTGGTTCGGTCTGGTTCGGTCTGGTCCGGTCTGGTCTGGTTCGGTCTGGTCTTGTCTGGTTCGGTCTGGTCTGGTTCGGTCTGGTTCGGTCTGGTCTGGTCTGGTTCGATCTGGTTCGGTCTGGCCTGATCTGGTCTGGTTCGTTCTGGTTCGCTCTGGTTCGGTCTGGTCTGGTTCGGTCTGGTCTGGTTCTGGTCTGGTCTGGTCTGGTTCGTTCTGGTCTGGTCTGGTTCGGTCTGGTCTGGTCTGGTTCGGTCTGGTTCGGTCTGGCCTGGTCTGGTTCGTTCTGGTTCGCTCTGGTTCGGTCTGGTCCGGTCTGGTTCGGTCTGGTCTGGTCTGGTTCGGTCTGTTCTGGTTCGGTCTGGTCTGGTTCGATCTGGTTCGGTCTGGTCTGGTTCGATCTGGTTCGGTCTGGCCTGATCTGGTCTGGTTCGTTCTGGTTCAGTCTGGTTCGGTCTGGTCTGGTTCGGTCTGGTCTGGTTCGGTATGGTCTGGTCTGGTCTGGTTCGTTCTGGTCTGGTCTGGTTCGGTCTGGTCTGGTCTGGTTCGGTCTGGTTCGGTCTGGCCTGGTCTGGTCTGGTTCGTTCTGGTTCGCTCTGGTTCGGTCTGGTCCGGTCTGGTTCGGTCTGGTCTGGTCTGGTTCGGTCTGTTCTGGTTCGTTCTGGTTCGCTCTGGTTCGGTCTGGTCTGGTTCGGTCTGGTCTGGTTTGGTCCGGTCTGGTTCGGTCCGGTCTGGTTCGGTCTGGTCTGGTTCGGTCTGGTTCGGTTCGGTCTGGTTCGGTTCGGTCTGGTCTGGTTCGGTCTGGTCTGGTTCGGTCTGGTCTGGTTCGGTCTGGTCTGGTTCGGTCTGGTCTGGTCTGGTCTCGTCTGGTTCGGTATGGTCTGGTCTGGTTCGTTCTGGTCTGGTTCGGTCTGGTCTGGTTCGGTCTGGTCTGGTCTGGTCTGGTTTGGTCTGTTCTGGTCTGGTCTGGTTCGTTCTGGTTCGGTCTGGTCTGGTTCGGTCTGGTCTGGTTTGGTCCAGTCTGGTTCGGTCTGGTCTGGTCTAGTTCGTTCTGGTTCGCTCTGGTTCGGTCTGGTCTGGTCTGGTTCGGTCTGGTCTGGTTCGGTCTGGTCTGGTTCGGTCTGGTCTGGTTCGGTCTGGTCTGGTTCGGTCTGGTCTGGTCCGGTCTGGTCGGGTCTGGTTCGGGTCTGGTTCGCTCTGGTCTGGTTCGGTCTGGTCTGGTTCGGTCTGGTCTGGTTCGGTCTGGTATGGTCTGGTCTGGTTCGTTCTGGTTCGCTCCGGTTCGGTCTGGTCCGGTCTGGTTCGGTCTGGTCTGGTTCGGTCTGGTTTGGTCTGGTCTGGTCTGGTTCGTTCTGGTTCGGTCTGGTCTGGTCTGGCCAGGTCTGGTCTGGTTCGGTCTGGTCTGGTCTGGTCTGGTCTGGTCCGCTCTGGTTCGGTCTGGTTCGGTCTGGTTCGGTCTGGTTCGGTCTGGTACGGTCTGGTCTGGTCTGGTCTGGTTCGGTCTGGTCTGGTCCGGTCTGGTCTGGTTCGGTCTGGTCTGGTCTGGTCCGGTCTGGTCTGGTCTGGTCTGGTCCGGTCTGGTCCGGTCTGGTTCGGTCTGGTCTGGTTCGGTATGGTCTGGTTCGGTATGGTCTGGTCTGGTCTGGCCAGGTCTGGTCTGGCCAGGTCTGGTCTGGTCTGGTTCGGTCTGGTCTGGTCCGGTCCGGTCTGGTTCGGTCTGGTCTGGTCTGGTTCGGTCTGTTCTGGTCTGGTCTGGTTCGTTCTGGTTCGCTCTGGTTCGGTCTGGTCTGGTTCGGTCTGGTCTGGTTTGGTCCGGTCTGGTTCGGTCTGGTCTGGTTCGGTCTGGTCTGGTTCGGTCTGGTTCGGTTCGGTCTGGTTCGGTTCGGTCTGGTTCGGTTCGGTCTGGTCTGGTTCGGTCTGGTTCGGTCTGGTCTGGTTAGGTCTGGTCTGGTCTGGTCTCGTCTGGTTCGGTCTGGTCTGGTTCGTTCTGGTCTGGTTCGGTCTGGTCTGGTTCGGTCTGGTCTGGTCTGGTCTGGTTTGGTCTGTTCTGGTCTGGTCTGGTTCGTTCTGGTTCGGTCTGGTCTGGTTCGGTCCAGTCTGGTTTGGTCCAGTCTGGTTCGGTCTGGTCTGGTCTGGTTCGCTCTGGTTCGGTCTGGTCTGGTCTGGTTCGGTCTGGTCTGGTCTGGTTCGTTCTGGTTCGCTCTGGTTCGGTCTGGTCTGGTCTGGTTCGGTCTGGTCTGGTTCGGTCTGGTCTGGTTCGGTCTGGTCTGGTTCGGTCTGGTCTGGTTCGGTCTGGTCTGGTCCGGTCTGGTCGGGTCTGGTTCGGGTCTGGTTCGCTCTGGTCTGGTTCGGTCTGGTCTGGTTCGGTCTGGTATGGTCTGGTCTGGTCTGGTTCGTTCTGGTTCGCTCCGGTTCGGTCTGGTCCGGTCTGGTTCGGTCTGGTCTGGTTCGGTCTGGTCTGGTCTGGCCAGGTCTGGTCTGGTTCGGTCTGGTCTGGTCTGGTCCGCTCTGGTTCGGTCTGGTCTGGTCTGGTTCGGTCTGGTTCGGTCTGGTACGGTCTGGTCTGGTTCGGTCTGGTCTGGTCCGGTCTGGTCTGGTTCGGTCTGGTCTGGTCTGGTTCGGTCTGGTCTGGTTCGGTCTGGTCTGGTCTGGTCTGGTTCGGTCTGGTCCGGTCTGGTTCGGTCTGGTCTGGTTCGGTATGGTCTGGTTCGGTATGGTCTGGTCTGGTCTGGCCAGGTCTGGTCTGGTCTGGTTCGGTCTGGTCTGGTCCGGTCTGGTCCGGTTCGGTCCGGTCCGGTCTGGTTCGGTCTGGTCTGGTTCGGTTTGGTCTGGTTCGGTTTGGTTCGGTCTGGTCTGCTCTGGTCTGGTCTGGTTCGGTCTGGTCTGGTCTGGTCTGGTTCGTTCTGGTTCGGTCTGGTCTGGTTCGGTCTGGTTCGTTCTGGTTCGGTCTGGTTCGTTCTGGTCTGGTCTGGTCTGGTCTGGTTCGCTCTGGTTCGGTCTGGTCTGGTTCGGTCTGGTCTGTTTCGGTCTGGTCTGGTTCGGTCTGGTCTGGTCTGGTCCGGTCTGGTCTGGTCTGGTCCGGTCTGGTTCGGTCTGGTCTGGTCTGGTCTGGTTCGTTCTGGTTCGGTCTGGTTCGGTCTGGTCTGGTCTGGTTCGGTCTGGCCTGGTCTGGTCTGGTTCGGTCTGGTTCGGCTGGTCTGGTCTGGTTCGGTCTGGTCTGGTTCGGTCTGGTCTGGTTCGGTCTGGTTCGGTCTGGTTCGGTCTGGTTCGGTCTGTTCTGGTTCGGTCTGGTCTGGTTCGGTCTGGTCTGGTTCGATCTGGTTCGGTCTGGTTGCGTCTGGTTCGGTCTGGTCCCGTCTGGTTCGGTCTGGTCTGGTCTGGTTCGTTCTGGTCTGGTTCGGTCTGGTTCGGTCTGGTCTGGTTCGGTTCGGTCTGGTCCGGTCTGGTCTGGTCTGGTTCGGTCTAGTCTGGTCTGGTTCGGTCTGGTCTGGTTCGATCTGGTTCGGTCTGGTCTGGTCTGGTTCGGTCTGGTTCGGTTCGGTCTGGTCTGGTTCGGTCTGGTTTTGTTCGGTCTGGTTCGGTCTGGTTCGGTCTGGTCCGGTCTGGTCCGGTCTGGTCTGGTTCGGTCTGGTTCGGTCTGGTCTGGTCTTGTCTGGTTCGGTCTTGTCTGGTTCGGTCTGGTCTGGTTCGGTCTGGTCTGGTTTGGTCTGGTCTGGTTCAGTCTGGTCTGGTCTGGTTCGGTCTGGTTCGATCTGGTTCGGTCTGGTCCGGTCTGGTTCGGTCTGGTCTGGTTCAGTCTGGTCTGATCTGGTCTGTTCTGGTTCGCTCTGGTTCGGTCTGGTCCGGTCTGGTTCGGTCTGGTTCGGTCTGGTCTGGTTCGGTCTGGTCTGGTTCGGTCTGGTCTGGTTCAGTCTGGTCTGGTTCAGTCTGGTTCGGTCTGGTCTGGTTCGGTCTGGTCTGGTCTGGTTCGGTCTGGTTCGGTCTGGTCTGGTTCGGTCTGGTTTTGTTCGGTCTGGTTCGGTCTGGTCCGGTCTGGTCTGGTTCGGTCTGGTTCGGTCTGGTTCGGTCTGGTCTGGTCTTGTCTGGTTCGGTCTTGTCTGGTTCGGTCTGGTCTGGTCTGGTCTGGTTCGGTCTGGTTCGGTCTGGTCCGGTCTGGTCTGGTTCAGTCTGGTCTGATCTGGTCTGTTCTGGTTCGCTCTGGTTCGGTCTGGTCCGGTCTGGTTCGGTCTGGTCTGGTTCGGTCTGGTCTGGTTCGGTCTGGTCTGGTTCGGTCTGGTCTGGTTCAGTCTGGTCTGGTTCAGTCTGGTTCGGTCTGGTCTGGTTCGGTCTGGTCTGGTCTGGTTCGGTCTGGTCTGGTCTGGTTCGGTATGGTCTGGTCTGGTTCGTTCTGGTTCGGTCTGGTTCGGCCTGGTCTGGTCCGGTCTGGTTCGGTCTGGTCCGGTCTGGTTCGGTCTGGTCTGGTTCGGTGTGGTCTGGTTCGGTCTGGTCTGGTTCGGTCTGGTCTGGTTCGGTCTGGTCTGGTCCGGTCTGGTCTGGTCTGGTTCGTTCTGGTTCGGTCTGGTCTGGTTCGTTCTGGTCTGGCCTGGTCTGGTCTGGTTCGTTCTGGTTCGGTCTGGTCTGGTTCGTTCTGGTTCGGTCTGGTCTGGTTCGTTCTGGTTCTCTCTGGTTCGGTCTGGTCTGGTCTGGTTCGGTCCGCTCTGGTTCGGTCTGGTCTGGTCTGGTTCGGTCTGGTCTGGTTCGGTCTGGTCTGGTCTGGTTCGGTCGGGTCTGGTTCGGTCTGGTCCTGTCCGGTCTGGTTTGGTTTGTTCTGGTTCGGTCTGGTCCGGTCTGGTCCGGTCTGGTATGGTCTGGTTCGGTCTGGTCTGGTTCGGTATGGTCTGGTCTGGTCTGGTTTGGTCTGGTCTGGTTCGTTCTGGTTCGCTCTGGTCCGGTTTGGTCCGGTCTGGTCTGGTTCGGTCTGGTTCGGTATGGTCTTGTCTGGTATGGTCTTGTCTGGTTCGGTCTGGTCTGGTCTGGTTCGGTCTTGTCTGGTTCGGTCTGGTTCGGTCTGGTCTGGTCTGGTTCGGTCTGGTCTGGTTCGGTTCGGTCTGGTCTGGTCTGGTTCGGTCTGGTCTGGTTCGTTCTGGTTCGGTCTGGTTCGGTCTGGTCTGGTTCGGTCTGGTCTGGTTCGTTCTGGTTCGGTCTGGTCAGGTCTGGTTCGGTCTGGTCTGGTCTGGTTCGGTCTGTTCTGGTCTGGTCTGGTTCGTTCTGGTTCGCTCTGGTTCGGTCTGGTCTGGTTCGGTCTGGTCTGGTTTGGTCCGGTCTGGTTCGGTCTGGTTCGGTCTGGTCTGGTTCGGTCTGGTTCGGTTCGGTCTGGTTCGGTTCGGTCTGGTTCGGTTCGGTCTGGTCTGGTTCGGTCTGGTCTGGTTCGGTCTGGTCTGGTTCGGTCTGGTCTGGTTCGGTCTGGTCTGGTTAGGTCTGGTCTGGTCTGGTCTCGTCTGGTTCGGTATGGTCTGGTCTGGTTCGTTCTGGTCTGGTTCGGTCTGGTCTGGTTCGGTCTGGTCTGGTCTGGTCTGGTTTGGTCTGTTCTGGTCTGGTCTGGTTCGTTCTGGTTCGGTCTGGTCTGGTTCGGTCCAGTCTGGTTTGGTCCAGTCTGGTTCGGTCTGGTCTGGTCTGGTTCGTTCTGGTTCGCTCTGGTTCGGTCTGGTCTGGTCTGGTTCGGTCTGGTCTGGTCTGGTTCGTTCTGGTTCGCTCTGGTTCGGTCTGGTCTGGTCTGGTTCGGTCTGGTCTGGTTCGGTCTGGTCTGGTTCGGTCTGGTCTGGTTCGGTCTGGTCTGGTCCGGTCTGGTCGGGTCTGGTTCGGGTCTGTTTCGCTCTGGTCTGGTTCGGTCTGGTCTGGTTCGGTCTGGTCTGGTATGGTCTGGTCTGGTTCGTTCTGGTTCGCTCCGGTTCGGTCTGGTCCGGTCTGGTTCGGTCTGGTCTGGTTCGGTCTGGTTTGGTCTGGTCTGGTCTGGTTCGTTCTGGTTCGGTCTGGTCTGGTCTGGCCAGGTCTGGTCTGGTTCGGTCTGGTCTGGTCTGGTCCGCTCTGGTTCGGTCTGGTCTGGTCTGGTTCGGTCTGGTTCGGTCTGGTACGGTCTGGTCTGGTTCGGTCTGGTCTGGTCCGGTCTGGTCTGGTTCGGTCTGGTCTGGTCTGGTTCGGTCTGGTCTGGTTCGGTCTGGTCTGGTCTGGTCTGGTTCGGTCTGGTCCGGTCTGGTTCGGTCTGGTCTGGTTCGGTATGGTCTGGTTCGGTATGGTCTGGTCTGGTCTGGCCAGGTCTGGTCTGGTCTGGTCTGGTTCGGTCTGGTCTGGTCCGGTCTGGTCCGGTTCGGTCTGGTCTGGTCCGGTCTGGTCTGGTTCGGTCTGGTCTGGTTCGGTCTGGTCTGGTTCGGTTTGGTCTGGTTCGGTTTGGTTCGGTCTGGTCTGCTCTGGTCTGGTCTGGTTCGGTCTGGTCTGGTCTGGTCTAGTTCGTTCTGGTTCGGTCTGGTCTGGTTCGGTCTGGTTCGTTCTGGTTCGGTCTGGTTCGTTCTGGTTCGGTCTGGTTCGTTCTGGTTCTGTCTGGTCTGGTCTGGTCTGGTTCGCTCTGGTTCGGTCTGGTCTGGTTCGGTCTGGTCTGGTTCGGTCTGGTCTGGTCTGGTCTGGTTCGGTCTGGTCTGGTCTGGTCCGGTCTGGTCTGGTCTGGTTCGGTCTGGTCTGGTCTGGTCTGGTTCGTTCTGGTTCGGTCTGGTTCGGTCTGGTCTGGTCTGGTTCGGTCTGGCCTGGTCTGGTCTGGTTCGGTCTGGTTCGGCTGGTCTGGTTCGGCTGGTCTGGTTCGGTCTGGTCTGGTTCGGTCTGGTCTGGTTCGGTCTGGTTCGGTCTGGTTCGGTCTGTTCTGGTTCGGTCTGTTCTGGTTCGGTCTGGTCTGGTTCGGTCTGGTTCGGTCTGGTCTGGTTCGATCTGGTTCGGTCTGGTTGCGTCTGGTTCGGTCTGGTCCCGTCTGGTTCGGTCTGGTCTGGTCTGGTTCGTTCTGGTCTGGTTCGGTCTGGTTCGGTCTGGTCTGGTTCGGTTCGGTCTGGTCCGGTCTGGTCTGGTCTGGTTCGGTCTAGTCTGGTCTGGTTCGGTCTGGTCTGGTTCGATCTGGTTCGGTCTGGTCTGGTCTGGTTCGGTCTGGTTCGGTTCGGTCTGGTCTGGTTCGGTCTGGTTTTGTTCGGTCTGGTTCGGTCTGGTTCGGTCTGGTCCGGTCTGGTCTGGTCCGGTCTGGTTCGGTCTGGTTCGGTCTGGTCTGGTCTTGTCTGGTTCGGTCTTGTCTGGTTCGGTCTGGTTCGTTCTGGTTCGGTCTGGTTCGGCCTGGTCTGGTCCGGTCTGGTTCGGTCTGGTCCGGTCTGGTTCAGTCTGGTCTGGTCTGGTTCGGTCTGGTTCGATCTGGTTCGGTCTGGTCCGGTCTGGTTCGGTCTGGTCTGGTTCAGTCTGGTCTGATCTGGTCTGTTCTGGTTCGCTCTGGTCTGGTTCGGTCTGGTTCGGTCTGGTCTGGTTCGGTCTGGTCTGGTTCAGTCTGGTCTGGTTCAGTCTGGTTCGGTCTGGTCTGGTTCGGTCTGGTCTGGTCTGGTTCGGTCTGGTCTGGTCTGGTTCGGTATGGTCTGGTCTGGTCTGGTTCGTTCTGGTCTGGTCTGGTTCGGTCTGGTCTGGTTCGGTCTGGCTCGGTCTGGCCTGGTCTGGTCTGGTTCGCTCTGGTTCGGTCTGGTCCGGTCTGGTTCGGTCTGGTCTGGTTCGGTCTGGTCTGGTTCGGTCTGGTCTGGTTCGGTCTGTTCTGGTCTGGTCTGGTCTGGTTCGTTCTGGTTCGGTCTGGTCCCGTTCGGTCTGGTCCCGTTCGGTCTGGTCTGGTTCGGTCTGGTCTGGTCTGGCTCGTTCAGGTTCGCTCTGGTTCGGTCTGGTCCGGTCTGGTCTGGTTCGGTCTGGTCTGGTTCGGTCTGGTCTGGTTCGGTATGGTCTGGTCTGGTTCGGTCTGGTCTGGTCTGGTTCGGTCTGGTCTGGTCTGGTCCGGTCTGGTCTGGTTCGTTCTGGTTCGGTCTGGTTCGGTCTGGTCTGGTTCGTTCTGGTTCGGTCTGGTTCGGTCTGGTCTGGTCTTGTCTGGTTCGGTCTTGTCTGGTCTGTTTTGTTCTGGTTCGGGTCTGGTTCGGTCTGGTCTGGTCTGTTTTGTTCTGGTTCGGTCTGGTTCGGTCTGGTCTGGTTCGGTCTGGTTCGGTCTGGTCTGGTCTGGTCCGGTCTGGTCCCGTCTGGTTCGGTCTGGTCTGTTTCGTTCTGGTTCGCTCTGGTTCGGTCTGGTCTGGTTCGGTCTGGTTCGGTCTGGTCTGGTTCGGTCTGTTCTGGTCTGGTCCGGTCTGGTTCGGGTCTGGTTCGGTCTGGTCCGGTCTGGTTCGGTCTGGTCTTGTCTGGTTCGGTCTGGTCTTGTCTGGTTCGGTCTGGTTCGGTCTGGTCTGGTTCGTTCTGGTTCGGTCTGGTCTGGTTCGGTCTGGTCTGGTTCGGTCTGGTCCGGTCTTTTTCGGTCTGGTCCCGTCTGGTACGGTCTGGTACGGTCTGGTTCGGTCTGGTACGGTCTGGTCCGGTCTGGTACGGTCTAGTCTGGTCCGGTCTGGTTCGGGTCTGGTTCGGTCTGGTCCGGTCTGGTCTGGTCTTGTCTGGTTCGTTCTGGTTCGGTCTGGTTCGGTCTATTCTTGTCTGGTCTGGTACGGTCTGGTACGGTCTGGTCCGGTCTGGTACGGTCCGGTCTGGTCTGGTCTGGTCTGGTTCGGTCTGGTCTGGTCTGGTCTGGTACGGTCTGGTACGGTCCGGTCTGGTCTGGTCTGGTTCGGTCTGGTCTGGTCTGGTTCGGTCTGGTCTGGTTCGGTATGGTCTGGTCTGGTCTGGTTCGGTCTGGTCTGGTCCGGTCTGGTCTGGTCTGGTTCGTTCTGTTCTGGTTCGGTCTGGTCTGGTCTGGTTCGGTCTGGTTCGGTCTGGTCTGGTTCGGTATGGTCTGGTCTGGTATGGTCTGGTCTGGTTCGGTCTGGTCTGGTCTGGTCTGGTTCGGTCTGGTCTGGTCTGGTTCGGTCTGGTCTGGTTCGGTCTGGTCGGTCCGGTCTGGTCTGGTCTGGTTCGGTCTGGTTCGGTCTGGTCTGGTCTGGTCTGGTCGGTCTGGTTCGGTCTGGTCTGGTCTGGTCTGGTTCGGTCTGGTCTGGCCTGGTCTGGTCTGGTTCGGTCTGGTCTGGTTCGGTCTGGTCTGGTTCGTTCTGGTTCGCTCTGGTCTGGTCTGGCCTGGTCTGGTCTGGTTCGTTCTGGTTCGCTCTGGTTCGGTCTGGTCTGGTTCGGCCTGGTCAGGTCTGGTATGGTCTGGTCTGGTTCGTTCTGGTTCGCTCCGGTTCGGTCTGGTTCGGTCTGGTCTGGTTCGGTCTAGTCTGGTCTGGTCTGGTTCGTTCTGGTTCGGTCTGGTTCGGCCTGGTCTGGTCCGGTCTGGTTCGGTCTGGTCCGGTCTGGTTCGGTCTGGTCTGGTTCGGTGTGGTCTGGTTCGGTCTGGTCTGGTTCGGTCTGGTCTGGTTCGGTCTGGTCTGGTCCGGTCTGGTCTGGTCTGGTTCGTTCTGGTTCGGTCTGGTCTGGTTCGGTCTGGTCTGGCCTGGTCTGGTCTGGTTCGTTCTGGTTCGGTCTGGTCTGGTTCGTTCTGGTTCGGTCTGGTCTGGTTCGTTCTGGTTCTCTCTGGTTCGGTCTGGTCTGGTCTGGTTCGGTCTGGTCTGGTTCGCTCTGGTTCGGTCTGGTCTGGTCTGGTTCGGTCTGGTCTGGTTCGGTCTGGTCTGGTCTGGTTCGGTCGGGTCTGGTTCGGTCTGGTCCTGTCCGGTCTGGTTTGGTTTGTTCTGGTTCGGTCTGGTCTGGTCTGGTCCGGTCTGGTCCGGTCTGGTATGGTCTGGTTCGGTCTGGTCTGGTCTGGTTCGGTATGGTCTGGTCTGGTTTGGTCTGGTCTGGTTCGTTCTGGTTCGCTCTGGTTCGCTCTGGTCCGGTTTGGTCCGGTCTGGTCTGGTTCGGTCTGGTTCGGTATGGTCTTGTCTGGTATGGTCTTGTCTGGTTCGGTCTGGTCTGGTCTGGTTCGGTCTGGTCTGGTTCGGTCTGGTTCGGTCTGGTCTGGTCTGGTTCGGTCTGGTCTGGTTCGTTCTGGTTCGGTCTGGTTCGGTCTGGTCTGGTTCGGTCTGGTCTGGTTCGTTCTGGTTCGGTCTGGTCAGGTCTGGTTCGGTCTGGTCTGGCCTGGTCTGGTTTGGTCTGTTCTGGTCTGGTCTGGTTCGTTCTGGTTCGGTCTGGTCTGGTTCGGTCCAGTCTGGTTTGGTCCAGTCTGGTTCGGTCTGGTCTGGTCTGGTTCGTTCTGGTTCGCTCTGGTTCGGTCTGGTCTGGTCTGGTTCGGTCTGGTCTGGTCTGGTTCGTTCTGGTTCGCTCTGGTTCGGTCTGGTCTGGTCTGGTTCGGTCTGGTCTGGTTCGGTCTGGTCTGGTTCGGTCTGGTCTGGTCCGGTCTGGTCGGGTCTGGTTCGGGTCTGGTTCGCTCTGGTCTGGTTCGGTCTGGTCTGGTTCGGTCTGGTCTGGTTCGGTCTGGTATGGTCTGGTCTGGTCTGGTTCGTTCTGGTTCGCTCCGGTTCGGTCTGGTCCGGTCTGGTTCGGTCTGGTTCGGTCTGGTTTGGTCTGGTCTGGTCTGGTTCGTTCTGGTTCGGTCTGGTCTGGTCTGGCCAGGTCTGGTCTGGTTCGGTCTGGTCTGGTCTGGTCCGCTCTGGTTCGGTCTGGTCTGGTCTGGTTCGGTCTGGTTCGGTCTGGTACGGTCTGGTCTGGTTCGGTCTGGTCTGGTCCGGTCTGGTCTGGTTCGGTCTGGTCTGGTTCGGTCTGGTCTGGTTCGGTCTGGTCTGGTCTGGTCTGGTTCGGTATGGTCTGGTCTGGTCTGGTCTGGCCAGGTCTGGTCTGGTCTGGTCTGGTTCGGTCTGGTCTGGTCCGGTCTGGTCCGGTTCGGTCCGGTCCGGTCTGGTTCGGTCTGGTCTGGTTCGGTTTGGTCTGGTTCGGTTTGGTTCGGTCTGGTCTGCTCTGGTCTGGTTCGGTCTGGTCTGGTCTGGTCTGGTTCGTTCTGGTTCGGTCTGGTCTGGTTCGGTCTGGTTCGTTCTGGTTCGGTCTGGTTCGTTCTGGTTCGGTCTGGTTCGTTCTGGTTCGGTCTGGTCTGGTCTGGTCTGGTTCGCTCTGGTTCGGTCTGGTCTGGTCTGGTTCGGTCTGGTCTGGTCTGGTCGGTCTGGTCTGGTCTGGTCTGGTCTGGTCTGGTCGGTCTGGTCTGGTCTGGTCTGGGTCTGGTTCGGTCTGGTTCGGTCTGGTCTGGTCTGGTTCGGTCTGGCCTGGTCTGGTCTGGTTCGGTCTGGTTCGGCTGGTCTGGTTCGGCTGGTCTGGTCTGGTTCGGTCTGGTCTGGTTCGGTCTGGTCTGGTTCGGTCTGGTTCGGTCTGGTTCGGTCTGGTTCGGTCTGTTCTGGTTCGGTCTGGTCTGGTTCGGTCTGGTTCGGTCTGGTCTGGTTCGATCTGGTTCGGTCTGGTTGCGTCTGGTTCGGTCTGGTCCCGTCTGGTTCGGTCTGGTCTGGTCTGGTTCGTTCTGGTCTGGTTCGGTCTGGTTCGGTCTGGTCTGGTTCGGTCTGGTCTGGTCTGGTCCGGTCTGGTCTGGTCTGGTTCGGTCTAGTCTGGTCTGGTTCGGTCTGGTCTGGTTCGATCTGGTTTGGTCTGGTCTGGTTCGGTCTGGTCTGGTTCGGTCTGGTCTGGTTCGGTCTGGTTTTGTTCGGTCTGGTTCGGTCTGGTTCGGTCTGGTCCGGTCTGGTCTGGTTCGGTCTGGTTCGGTCTGGTTCGGTCTGGTCTGGTCTTGTCTGGTTCGGTCTTGTCTGGTTCGGTCTGGTCTGGTTCGGTCTGGTCTGGTTTGGTCTGGTCTGGTTCAGTCTGGTCTGGTCTGGTTCGGTCTGGTCCGGTCTGGTTCGGTCTGGTCTGGTTCAGTCTGGTCTGATCTGGTCTGTTCTGGTTCGCTCTGGTTCGGTCTGGTCCGGTCTGGTTCGGTCTGGTCTGGTTCGGTCTGGTCTGGTTCGGTCTGGTCTGGTTCGGTCTGGTCTGGTTCAGTCTGGTTCGGTCTGGTCTGGTTCGGTCTGGTCTGGTCTGGTTCGGTCTGGTTCGGTTCGGTCTGGTCTGGTTCGGTCTGGTTTTGTTCGGTCTGGTTCGGTCTGGTCCGGTCTGGTCTGGTTCGGTCTGGTTCGGTCTGGTTCGGTCTGGTTCTGGTCTTGTCTGGTTGGTCTGGTCTTGTCTGGTTCGGTCTTGTCTGGTTCGGTCTGGTCTGGTTCGGTCTGGTCTGGTTTGGTCTGGTCTGGTTCAGTCTGGTCTGGTCTGGTTCGGTCTGGTTCGATCTGGTTCGGTCTGGTCCGGTCTGGTTCGGTCTGGTCTGGTTCAGTCTGGTCTGATCTGGTCTGTTCTGGTTCGCTCTGGTTCGGTCTGGTCCGGTCTGGTTCGGTCTGGTCTGGTTCGGTCTGGTCTGGTTCGGTCTGGTCTGGTTCGGTCTGGTCTGGTTCGGTCTGGTCTGGTTCAGTCTGGTCTGGTTCAGTCTGGTCTGGTTCGGTCTGGTCTGGTTCGGTCTGGTCTGGTCTGGTTCGGTCTGGTCTGGTCTGGTTCGGTCTGGTCTGGTCTGGTCTGGTTCGTTCTGGTCTGGTCTGGTTCGGTCTGGTCTGGTCTGGTTCGGTCTGGCTCGGTCTGGCCTGGTCTGGTCTGGTTCGTTCTGGTTCGCTCTGGTTCGGTCTGGTCCGGTCTGGTTCGGTCTGGTCTGGTTCGGTCTGGTCTGGTTCGGTCTGGTCTGGTTCGGTCTGTTCTGGTCTGGTCTGGTCTGGTTCGTTCTGGTTCGCTCTGGTTCGGTCTGGTCCCGTTCGGTCTGGTCTGGTTCGGTCTGGTCTGGTCTGGCTCGTTCAGGTTCGCTCTGGTTCGGTCTGGTCCGGTCTGGTCTGGTTCGGTCTGGTCTGGTTCGGTCTGGTCTGGTTCGGTATGGTCTGGTATGGTCTGGTCTGGTTCGGTCTGGTCTGGTCTGGTTCGGTCTGGTCTGGTCTGGTCCGGTCTGGTCTGGTTCGTTCTGGTTCGGTCTGGTTCGGTCTGGTCTGGTCTGGTTCGGTCTGGTCTGGTTCGTTCTGGTTCGGTCTGGTTCGGTCTGGTCTGGTCTTGTCTGGTTCGGTCTTGTCTGGTCTGTTTTGTTCTGGTTCGGGTCTGGTTCGGTCTGGTCTGGTCTGTCTGGTTCGGTCTGGTTCGGTCTGGTCTGGTTCGGTCTGGTTCGGTCTGGTCTGGTCTGGTTCGGTCTGGTCCGGTCTGGTCCCGTCTGGTTCGGTCTGGTCTGTTTCGTTCTGGTTCGCTCTGGTTCGGTCTGGTCTGGTTCGGTCTGGTCTGGTTCGGTCTGTTCTGGTCTGGTCCGGTCTGGTTCGGGTCTGGTTCGGTCTGGTCCGGTCTGGTTCGGTCTGGTCTTGTCTGGTTCGGTCTGGTTCGGTCTGGTCTGGTTCGTTCTGGTTCGGTCTGGTTCGGTCTGGTCTGGTTCGGTCTGGTCCAGTCTTTTTCGGTCTGGTCCCGTCTGGTACGGTCTGGTTCGGTCTGGTTCGGTCTGGTACGGTCTGGTCCGGTCTGGTACGGTCTAGTCTGGTCCGGTCTGGTTCGGGTCTGGTTCGGTCTGGTCCGGTCTGGTCTGGTCTTGTCTGGTTCGTTCTGGTTCGGTCTGGTTCGGTCTATTCTTGTCTGGTCTGGTACGGTCTGGTACGGTCTGGTCCGGTCTGGTACGGTCCGGTCTGGTCTGGTCTGGTCTGGTTCGGTCTGGTCTGGTCTGGTCTGGTACGGTCTGGTCCGGTCTGGTACGGTCCGGTCTGGTCTGGTCTGGTCTGGTTCGGTCTGGTCTGGTTCGGTCTGGTCTGGTTCGGTATGGTCTGGTCTGGTCTGGTTCGGTCTGGTCTGGTCCGGTCTGGTCTGGTCTGGTTCGTTCTGTTCTGGTTCGGTCTGGTCTGGTCTGGTTCGGTCTGGTTCGGTCTGGTCTGGTTCGGTATGGTCTGGTCTGGTATGGTCTGGTCTGGTTCGGTCTGGTCTGGTCTGGTCTGGTTCGGTCTGGTCTGGTCTGGTTCGGTCTGGTCTGGTTCGGTCTGGTCGGTCCGGTCTGGTCTGGTCTGGTTCGGTCTGGTTCGGTCTGGTCTGGTCTGGTCTGGTTCGGTCTGGTTCGGTCTGGTCTGGTCTGGTTCGGCCTGGTCTGGTCTGGTTCGGTCTGGTCTGGTTCGGTCTGGTCTGGTTCGTTCTGGTTCGCTCTGGTCTGGTCTGGTCTGGTTCGGTCTGGCCTGGTCTGGTCTGGTTCGTTCTGGTTCGCTCTGGTTCGGTCTGGTCTGGTTCGGTCTGGTCAGGTCTGGTATGGTCTGGTCTGGTTCGTTCTGGTTCGCTCCGGTTCGGTCTGGTTCGGTCTGGTCTGGTTCGGTCTAGTCTGGTCTGGTCTGGTTCGTTCTGGTTCGGTCTGGTTCGGCCTGGTCTGGTCCGGTCTGGTTCGGTCTGGTCCGGTCTGGTTCGGTCTGGTCTGGTTCGGTGTGGTCTGGTTCGGTCTGGTCTGGTTCGGTCTGGTCTGGTTCGGTCTGGTCTGGTCCGGTCTGGTCTGGTCTGGTTCGTTCTGGTTTGGTCTGGTCTGGTTCGGTCTGGTCTGGCCTGGTCTGGTCTGGTTCGTTCTGGTTCGGTCTGGTCTGGTTCGTTCTGGTTCGGTCTGGTCTGGTTCGTTCTGGTTCTCTCTGGTTCGGTCTGGTCTGGTCTGGTTCGGTCTGGTCTGGTTCGCTCTGGTTCGGTCTGGTCTGGTCTGGTCGGTCTGGTCTGGTCTGGTTCGGTCGGGTCTGGTTCGGTCTGGTCCTGTCCGGTCTGGTTTGGTTTGTTCTGGTTCGGTCTGGTCTGGTCTGGTCCGGTCTGGTCCGGTCTGGTATGGTCTGGTTCGGTCTGGTCTGGTCTGGTTCGGTATGGTCTGGTCTGGTCTGGTTTGGTCTGGTCTGGTTCGTTCTGGTTCGCTCTGGTTCGCTCTGGTCCGGTTTGGTCCGGTCTGGTCTGGTTCGGTCTGGTTCGGTATGGTCTTGTCTGGTATGGTCTTGTCTGGTTCGGTCTGGTCTGGTCTGGTTCGGTCTGGTCTGGTTCGGTCTGGTTCGGTCTGGTCTGGTCTGGTTCGGTCTGGTCTGGTTCGTTCTGGTTCGGTCTGGTTCGGTCTGGTCTGGTTCGGTCTGGTCTGGTTCGTTCTGGTTCGGTCTGGTCAGGTCTGGTTCGGTCTGGTCTGGTCTGGTTCGGTCTGGTTCGTTCTGGTTCGCTCTGGTTCGGTCTGGTTCGGTCTGGTCTGGTCTTGTCTGGTTCGGTCTTGTCTGGTCTGTTTTGTTCTGGTTCGGGTCTGGTTCGGTCTGGTCTGGTCTGTTTTGTTCTGGTTCTGGTCTGGTCTGGTCTGTTTTGTTCTGGTTCGGTCTGGTCTGGTTCGGTCTGTTCTGGTCTGGTCTGGTTCGTTCTGGTTCGCTCTGGTTCGGTCTGGTCTGGTCTGGTTTGGTCCGGTCTGGTTCGGTCTGGTCTGGTCTGGTTCGTTCTGGTTCGCTCTGGTTCGGTCTGGTCTGGTCTGGTTCGTTCTGGTCTGGTTCGTTCTGGTTCGCTCTGGTCTGGTTCGGGTCTGGTTCGGTCTGGTTCGGGTCTGGTTCGGTTTGGTTCGCTCGGGTCTGGTTCGGTCTGGTCTGGTTCGCTCTGGTCTGGTTCGGTCTGGTCTGGTTCGGTCTGGTATGGTCTGGTCTGGTCTGGTTCGTTCTGGTTCGCTCCGGTTCGGTCTGGTCTGGTTCGGTCTGGTTCGGTCTGGTTCGGTCTGGTCTGGTCTGGTCTGGTCCGCTCTGGTTCGGTCTGGTCTGGTCTGGTTCGGTCTGGTCTGGTCCGGTCTGTTCTGGTCCGGTCTGGTCTGGTTCGGTCTGGTCTGGTCTGGTCCGGTCTGGTTCGGTCTGGTCTGGTTCGGTATGGTCTGGTTCGGTCTGGTCTGGTTCGGTCTGGTCTGGTTCGGTCTGGTCTGGTTCGGTCTGGTCTGGTCCGGTCTGGTCCGGTTTGGTCCGGTCTGGTTCGGTCTGGTCTGGTTCGGTTTGGTCTGGTTCGGTCTGGTTCGGTCTGGTCTGCTCTGGTCTGGTTCGGTCTGGTCTGGTCTGGTTCGTTCTGGTTCGGTCTGGTTCGGTCTGGTCTGGTTCGTTCTGGTTCGTTCTGGTTCGGTCTGGTTCGTTCTGGTTCGGTCTGGTTGGGTCTGGTCTGGTCTGGTTCGGTCTGGTTCGGTCTGGTTCGGTCTGGTTCGGTCTGGTCTGGTTCGGTCTGGTTCGGTCTGGTCTGGTTCGGTCTGGTCTGGTTCGGTCTGGTCTGGTTCGGTCTGGTTCTGGTCTGGTCTGGTTCGTCTGGTTCGCTCTGGTTCGCTCTGGTTCGGTCTGGTCTGGTTCGGTCTGGTCTGGTTTGGTCCGGTCTGGTTCGGTCTGGTCTGGTCTGGTTCGTTCTGGTTCGCTCTGGTTCGGTCTTGTCCGGTCTGGTTCGGTCTGGTCTGGTCTGGTTCGTTCTGGTTCGCTCTGGTTCGGTCTTGTCCGGTCTGGTCTGGTTCGGTCTGGTCTGGTTCGGTCTGGTCTGGTTCGGTCTGGTCTGGTTCGGTCTGGTCTGGTCCGGTCTGGTCTGGTCTGGTTCGGTCTGGTCTGGTCTGGTTCGGTCTGGTCTGGTTCGTTCTGGTTCGCTCTGGTTCGGTCTGGTCCGGTCTGGTCTGGTTCGGTATGGGCTGGTCTGGTTCGGGTCTGGTTCGGTCTGGTCTTGTCTGGTTCGGTCTGGTCTGGTCTGTTTTGTTCTGGTTCGGTCTGGTTCGGTCTGGTCTGGTTCGGTCTGGTCTGGTCTGGTTCGTTCTGGTTCGGTCTGGTCTGGTCTGGTTCGGTCTGGTCCGGTCTGGTCCCGTCTGGTCCCGTCTGGTCTGTTTCGTTCTGGTTCGCTCTGGTTCGGTCTGGTCTGGTCTGGTTCGGTCTGGTCTGGTTCGGTATGGTCTGGTCTGGTCTGGTTCGGTCTGTTCTGGTCTGGTCCGGTCTGGTTCGGTCTGGTCCGGTCTGGTTCGGTCTGGTCTGGTCTTGTCTGGTTCGGTCTGGTTCGGTCTGGTCCGGTCTGGTCTGGTCTTGTCTGGTTCGGTCTGGTTCGGTCTGGTTCGGTCTGGTCTGGTCTGGTCTGGTTCGGTCTGGTACGGTCTGGTACGGTCTGGTCCGGTCTGGTTCGGTCTGGTCTGGTTCGGTCTGGTCTGGTCTGGTTCGGTCTGGTCTGGTCTGGTTCGGTCTGGTACGGTCGGTCTGGTCTGGTCTGGTCTGGTCTGGTCTGGTTCGGTCTGGTCTGGTTCGGTCTGGTCTGGTCTGGTCTGGTCTGGTTCGGTCTGTTCTGGTTCGGTCTGGTCTGGTCTGGTTCGGTCTGGTCTGGTCTGGTCTGGTCTGGTCTGGTTCGGTCTGGTCGGTCTGGTCTGGTCTGGTTCGTTCTGGTTCGGTCTGGTTCGCTCTGGTCTGGTCTGGTTCGGTCTGGTCTGGCCTGGTCTGGTCTGGTTCGGTCTGGTCTGGTTCGGTCTGGTCTGGTTCGTTCTGGTTCGCTCTGGTTCGTTCTGGTCCGGTCTGGTCTGGTCTGGTTCGGTCTGGCCTGGTCTGGTCTGGTTCGTTCTGGTTCGCTCTGGTTCGGTCTGGTCTGGTTCGGTCTGGTCTGGTTCGGTCTGGTCTGGTCTGGTTCGGTCTGGTATGGTCTGGTTCGTTCTGGTTCGCTCCGGTTCGGTCTGGTCCGGTCTGGTTCGGTCTGGTCTGGTTCGGTCTGGTCTGGTTCGGTCTGGTCTGGTTCGGTCTGGTCTGGTTCGGTCTGGTCTGGTTCGGTCTGGTCTGGTTTGGTCTGGTTCGTTCTGGTTCGGTCTGGTCTGGTCTGGTCCGGTCTGGTCCGGTCTGGTTCGGTCTGGTCTGGTTCGGTGTGGTCTGGTCTGGTTCGGTCTGGTCTGGTCTGGTTCGGTCTGGTCTGGTCTGGTTCGTTCTGGTTCGGTCTGGCCTGGTCTGGTCTGGTTCGTTCTGGTTCGGTCTGGTCTGGTTCGGTCTGGTCTGGTCTGGTTCGTTCTGGTTCGCTCTGCTTCGGTCTGGTCTGGTCTGGTTCGGTCTGGTTCGGTATGGTCTGGTCTGGTATGGTCTGGTCTGGTTCGGTCTGGTCTGGTTCGGTCTGGTCTGGTTCGTTCTGTCTGGTTCGGTCTGGTCTGGTTCGGTCTGGTCCTGGTTCGGTCTGGTCTGGTTCGGTTCTGGTTCGGTCTGGTCTGGTCTGGTTCGTTCTGGTTCGGTCTGGTCTGGTCTGGTTCGGTATGGTCTGGTATGGTCTGGTTCGGTCTGGTCTGGTTCGGTATGGTCTGGTCTGGTTCGGTCTGGTCTGGTTTGGTCTGGTCTGGTTCGTTCTGGTAACTGTGTTTATGAAGTAAAGCATGTGTGTCTGTTGGTTTGAAGTAAACTCTAGTGTGTAGTGTTTTCTGTGATTGATTGTTATTACTGAAAAAAACCGTTGTGTCTAAGAAGTTGACTTCTTGCGGATGAATTGTGTATTTAACCTTAATGGATGGATGATGACCGTTGAGAATGTTTATAAAATCTGTGAATAACTGGATGTCGTGAGGCCAGGCTGCTATTATGTCATCTAAAAAGCGGTAATAACAAGTGGGTTGATATGGACACTTGGCCAGTGCCTCTCTCTCCCATTCAGCCATGTATATATTGGCGTAAGCAGGTGCACATTTTTTGCCCATAGCTGTTCCCTCCACCTGCAGGTAATAATGATCATTGAATGAAAAGTCATTGCTAGTCAGGCTGATTTCTAACAGTTGTAATATTTCTTTGTCCGGTCTAGTGTTGTCTGGGTATCTCTTAAAGATATTTCTAATTGCTTGTATTCCTGTTGCTGTATAGGCTATCAATATCTATCGTGAATATGTGTGTATGGGAGGGAACAACTATGGGTCCAATCCTCTCCATGAAGTGGTAGGTGTCCCTGAGAAAGCTGGGGTGCCTTGTGGAGAGAGGGTTGATATGGTGATCTATATATTGTGAAATGTTATAGGATTCACGATTGCAGTCTGAGACAATCGGTCTGCCAGGAGGAACTTCAAAGGGAATTGTCCATGTCTCCGGTTCCTTGTGTACTTTTAACAGTAAGTAGAATAGTCTAGGTCGTGGGGTGTCTGTACCGTTGAGAAAGTCCCGTTGTTTTGCTGTGATGTAGTGTTGGTCGTAGTCTTTTTATTATTGTCCTTAGCTGTGTCTGTGGTTGTATACTGTTTTGTACCCAAGTGATCAGTGTCCAGGGGGCAGCGAAGCTAGACTGGCGAGTATTATCCAGGTTAAGAAAACTGGCTGGCTGTGCAGAAGGTAAAGGCCGCTAGCAGTGGCTAACAATGACTAAATAGCTAGTTAGCTGGTTAGCTTCTGGAGGTTCTTGAATGTGTTCTAAAAATTAAAAATAATAGCGATTCCGTATCACATTGGGTGAGGCAGGTTACCGGAAGGTATAATCAAATTAAAAATCGAAAAGAGATTGAAAGAAAATATTTGGTCCGGTGAGTGGTTGGGACGCTGCGATTCAGACGGTTAGCAGGCCTGTGCTAACAGTTAGTAGGCCGGGGCTGAACAAGGTAGCAGTTAGCGGACCGGGGCTAAACAAGCTAGCAGTTAGCAGGCCGAATTAGCAAGCAAGGAGATAGCAAGGGCTAGAAAGTTAGCCTTTGGGGGACGTCGCGATGGGGTGAGTCTGTTTATGCCTCTTCATGCGGTGACATCGATAGACCTGTCGTGGGTCCGGATATTGTAGCCCAGGAGTATGCTTCGGTGGTAGCACAGGAGCTCTGGCCGGGCTAGCTTCAAGCTAAATGGATGGAAACGCTAGCCAGGAGTTAACATCCGGGGTTGCAGTTAGCTAGTTGTGAAGACCCAGCTGAAAATGTTCCGTTTGCGGTGGGAATCCGGGGATAAAAAAATAATAATAATAGGTCCGTTATGCTCTGGTTAGAGTCGCGTTGTTCGAACTGGCGAGAGCTTTCCGCGCTGAAGGTTAGCTGAAGACCGCTAGCAATGGTTTGCTGGTAGTTAGCTGTCTAGCTTCAGTTGAGGGGTGCTAGCTAGCTAGCTTGATAGTTAATGTTTGCTTTAGTTTGCGCGCCAGCTCTGCAAATTCAGCAGGTGTGTGTGTGTGTGTGTGTGAACGCTTCCAACAAAACTAATGACTTGCAGTGGATCAAACCATTGTGAGGCAAAGGGCGGGGGTTGCAATCTTTTGAAACTTAAAAACGCGCTATTAAGTGTCTATAATCAGCATAAGTGCTTTCATTGCGTTCATTCATATTATTGAAATTACATAGATATGTTTACAGTGATATATTGGGGGGGGAAATCATATTTTTCCCAGGATAGGGGGGTCATGTCCCCCCCTGGGATTTCTGCCTATGCACGTGATATCTCCTCACTCACGTGGTTGATTGAAGGACGTGGTTGATTGAAGAACTGATTTGTGTTGATGGCAATTACCATATAAATTCAAAGATGAAGAAGGAGGGATGACTAGAAACGATTCAGTTGACGGTTTTATGTGTGGATTAATTGTCGGAGTAGAGGAATTTGTGTAATTCAGGTAAAAAAATAACGCAATGTTTATATCACAGGACAAATTAGCTAGCGGGTTAACTCGCTAAATTGCCATACATGTTTCATGCTTTTCGGCCTGTCCCCAATTTAATGCCATTGGTCACATATTTTGTTTTGATATTTTAACCTGCGTGTCTTTATCGCGTCTGCAAGCACGCAGCTGGTATGTTTATAATGAACTTTATCTGTCGAAAATGGAAATTGTGAGGTTTGAGGTCTTGTGGTGGCTTATGGGGGAGGAAAGGGGGGAGAGTACAGGGGGTTGGGGGGAAAAGAAGGGTGTGGTGTGGGTCCAAATTGTGGGTAGAGCCTATTCTAAATTTAGCTGCTCACACCAATTCTTAAAAATGAGGTCTGCTGTGGTTGTTGTCCAGTGTATCAGGTCTGTTGTGTGGAATTCATCATGGGGTATCTCCAAGAGAAATGGGCCATGTGTGGTGATGTAACCGTTAATGACTTTGAGGTTCCGTTTTCAATCTGGTGAAAGGAGGGGTGAGTGGTTAATAATGGGGATGTAAATAATTGCATTAGGGAAAAAGTGACTCTTGCTTCCTTGTGCATTGATGCATTCTGTTTGATGTTTTGTATGGGTCATTATCCATATTGTTTATGCCCACCGAGAGAACCACTATGCATGCTGGTGTCTAAATGAACCTCTGTTTTCTCCAGGACCTTTTTGAAATGGTAAAATGTTGCTCCAGGGTAACTCTCCACTTGAATGGGTTATGAAATGGAGGGATTCTATTAACATTTGAGTCTCCCAAGACTAGTATTGGTTTATTTCCCTTAAAATTCCAATCTGCCACCTTGCCATTTGGTGTAATACTTAAAGGCCCGTAGATGTCCTCCTAGGATCATAAATTAAACTGAGGTAAGCTCCAAGTTGCCTCTTTTTCTGGGTGGCAGTGCAGAAGTCGATGTGGTGAGAGATTCATTCAACCATAGTGTTGTTAAATATGAACATAAACGCCATATTGTGCATTTAAATGGTTTCATTGTTTTGTTAAAGGAAAGGAAAAACCTAAAAGAGGAAGTGCCAAACTAAAACCAAACAAACCATAAATATATAGAGTAGAAATAAATTATGAATAAAACCATGTTCTTCTCCATCCATTTTCCTGTCTGTTAAAACCCATTTTCTAATACAGGCCATTTGGTGTTATTGTCTGTAGGTTCTGGATCCACTCCCGTGCTGCCCACAGGTCCAGAGGCCCACAGGTCCAGCCTATATGTGACTGTAACCCTGATATGGTAAGGTGAGTGATGGGGTGCTCCTGGAAGTGGGTTATGAGTAAATTGTAGGTTGATGTGGGCACTTGGCCAATGCAAGTTCAAAACAGACAGTGTGACCCAATTAAAGGCACTTCCGGTTGGCACAGGAAGCTATACGTAAACACATATCTTGCTTGGGGTATTCTCTTACAGAATCCTGAGTTTAAAGTCTTTATGTTAAAAATTGACTGATCTAGACAGGGTTGAATGCAGTCATTTTCACATTTGCAGGTTATGTACATCAAAATACCTTTTGGGTGAATTTAACCACTTCCGGATGCTCCAGGATGCTTAGATTCGACACAGGTAGACCTCATAGTGGTCTGATGGACTGTCATAGAAGACAGGTTCATAAGGCATTCATAACCCACATAGGCTTCAGGTTGAATTTAGAGGTGCAGGCAATGTATTCCTATGGGGAGAGAAGTCAATGCAAACTGTTTGAAGTAAACACCTTCTTTTAACTGCTAAGGGTTAATGCCACACGGCCAAGGTTAGGCTTGCACGGATCGGGAGGACCTCAGGAACGTACCTGAGGTCGAATTGTGCTTCTCACCCTAGCAGTTCTCTCACTGTCACCCAAAACAAATGACATTTTGGGCCTACTTTTCTCATGGTCGCTGCGCTCAGACCGAGCGAGCTACGGGATATCTCGTTGAACTCTGCACGGCCTAGAGATTATGTTTATGCCCTTGCCTGCTCTCTGTGTCTTTCAGCACCACACCTTTTCACTCCATCCTTGCTGTGTGTGTGTGTGTGTGTGTGAGAGCTTTTCTTTGACATCTGCTGGCGGAAATTACTGATTTACAGTTTAGGAGGGTTACCTAGTCACACATGTGAAGTTTTGGAAAGATGTGACTTTTTTAACCCTTCAAAACAGACAGTGTGACCCAATTAAAGGCACTTCCGGTTGGCACAGGAAGCTATAAGTAAACACATGTCTTTATTGACATAGCCACTTACAGAATCCTGAGTTTTAAGTCTTTAAGTTAAGAATTGACTGATCTACACAGGTTTGAATACAGTGATTTTCATAATGACAGGTTATGTGTTTCAAAACACTTTTAGGGTGAGCTAGCTTGATAGTTAACGTTTGCTTTAGTTTGCGCGCCAGCTCTGCAAATTCAGCAGGTGTGTGTGAAGGCTTCCAACAAAACTAATGACCTGCAGTGGATCAAACCATTGTGAGGCAAAGGGCGGGAGTCGCAATCTTTTGAAACTTAAAAACGCGCTATTAAGTGTCTATAATCAGCATAAGTGCTTTCATTGCGTTCATTGATGGGGTGATCCTGGAAATGAGTCACTAGTTCTGTGTGTAAATGGGCCCGTTTGATATTGTATAGAATGCTGTTTAAGTCTATTTTCTATTGTATACTGGGTTTCCCCAATGTAGTGTTTTTTGCTAAATGTGCAAGTGATTATATACATATATGACATTTGGAGTGTAGAGTGAAATGAAAGACAACCCCCCCTCTCCAAAAGTTGGGTCTGTGCTGTTGTGAGTTGAAAAGACTTGGATAAATTCATGATGAGAGGGGGTCAACTACCCCCTCTGCTGGGTAATCTAAGAAAGCAACTGGGGGAGTGTACAGGGGGTTGGGGGGAAAAGAAGGGTGTGGTGTGGGTCCAAATTGTGGGTAGAGCCTATTCTAAATTTAGCTGCTCACACCAATTCTTAAAAATGAGGTCTGCTGTGGTTGTTGTTCAGTGTATCAGGTCTGTTGTGTGGAATTCATCATGTGGTATCTCCAAGAGAAATGGGCCATGTGTGGTGATGTAACCGTTAATGACTTTGAGGTTCCGTTTTCGATCTGGTGAAAGGAGGTGTGAGTGGTTAATAATGGGGATGTAAATAATTGCATTAGGGAAAAAGTGACTCTTGCTTCCTTGTGCATTGATGCATTCTGTTTGATGTTTTGTATGGGTCATTATCCATATTGTTTATGCCCACCGAGAGAACCACTATGCATGCTGGTGTCTAAATGAACCTCTGTTTTCTCCAGGACCTTTTTGAAATGGTAAAATGTTGCTCCAGGGTAACTCTCCACTTTTATGGGTTATGAAATGGAGGGATTCTATTAACATTTGAGTCTCCCAAGACTAGTATTGGTTTATTTCCCTTAAAATTCCAATCTGCCACCTTGCCATTTGGTGTAATACTTAAAGGCCCGTAGATGTCCTCCTAGGATCATAAATTAAACTGAGGTAAGCTCCAAGTTGCCTCTTTTTCTGGGTGGCAGTGCAGAAGTCGATGTGGTGAGAGATTCATTCAACCATAGTGTTGTTAAATATGAACATAAACGCCATATTGTGCATTTAAATGGTTTCATTGTTTTGTTAAAGGAAAGGAAAAACCTAAAAGAGGAAGTGCCAAACTAAAACCAAACAAACCATAAATATATAGAGTAGAAATAAATTATGAATAAAACCATGTTCTTCTCCATCCATTTTCCTGTCTGTTAAAACCCATTTTCTAATACAGGCCATTTGGTGTTATTGTCTGTAGGTTCTGGATCCACTCCCGTGCTGCCCACAGGTCCAGAGGCCCACAGGTCCAGCCTATATGTGACTGTAACCCTGATATGGTAAGGTGAGTGATGGGGTGCTCCTGGAAGTGGGTTATGAGTTCCGTTTGTAGGTGTGCCCTTTTAATGTTATACAGGTGTTGTTTGAGTCTGGTTTCTATGGTGTGTTTGGTTTCTCCAATGTATTGTTTATTGCAAAGTGTACATGTAATTATATAAATGGTGTTATGTGTGTTCAATGAATAGGATTCTTGTACTGGTGCTGATGTGTGGCTGTGTATATTTGTAATGACCTTTATCTGTCGAAAATGGAAATTATGAGGTTTGAGGTCTTGTGGTGGCTTACTACTGAATCTTGCTTTGGTGAGGAGGTCCTTTAAGTGTTTGTTCTTTCTAAATGCTGAAATAATTCTGTATGGTTTGAGTGGTATGTAAGTGTGCTGAACTGTAGAGAAGTTGTGTTTGATTGATTGATGTAGGGGTCTAATTCTATGTGAAAATGTGGTTACTAGGGGGATGATAATTGTCTGTTGATTGAGTATTGATGACAAGGGAGAAGAGACAGAGGAAGTGTTCCGGTTTAGTGATTGGTGCAGATCACTTTCCATAGGGGAGTCAGGGTGAGGGAGGGAGATAGGATGAGAACCAGGGTAATGGTACACATTAGGGTTAGGCGTGAGGTTTGGGGAGGGGTCAAGGTTAGGAGTAGGATGATTTGCTGTGGTCTGTGAGTGTTGGATGAATGGGAGGGAGGGCGGCCAATGTGTTTTTAATGGTTCTTAAAAATCGTTTTGAATATCCTCTTCTAAGTGCATTGAATAGTGTATTTATTGCATAATCCAGGTCTTGCTTGCAAGATGATATCCTGTAGAACCGTATAATTTGTGATTTTATTATTCCCTTAAATGTATGTTTAGGATGGTAACTGTGTTTATGAAGTAAAGCATGTGTGTCTGTTGGTTTGAAGTAAACTCTAGTGTGTAGTGTTTTCTGTGATTGATTGTTATTATCTGGTTCGGTCTGGTCTGGTTCGGTCTGGTTCTGGTTCTGTTCTGGTCTGGTGGTTCGGTCTGGTCTGGTTCGGTCTGGTCTGGTTTGATCTGGTTCGCTCTGGTTCGGTCTGGTCTGGTCCGGTCTGGTTCGGTCTGGTCTGGTATGGTCTTTCTGGTTCGGTCTGGTCTGGTTTGGTCCGGTCTGGTCCGGTCTGGTCTGGTCCGGTTCGGTCTGGTCTGGTTCGGTCTGGTCCGGTCTGGTTCGGGTCTGGTTCGGTCTGGTCTGGTTCGGGTCTGGTTCGGGTCTAGTCCGGTCTGGTCTGGTTCGGGTCTGGTTCGTGTCTAGTCCGGTCTGGTCTGGTTCGGGTCTGGTTCGGGTCTGGTCCGGTCTGGTCTGGTTCGGGTCTGGTCCGGTCTGGTCTGGTTCGGGTCTGGTCCGGTCTGGTCCGGTCTGGTCTGGTCCGGTCTGGTCTGGTCTGGTTCGGTCTGGTCTGGTTCGGTATGGTCTGGTTCGGTCTGGTTCGGTCTGGTCTGGTTCGGTCTGGTTCGGTCTGGTCTGGTCTGGTTCGGTCTGGTCTGGTTCGGTCTGGTCTGGTCCGGTCTGGTCCGGTTTGGTCCGGTCTGGTTCGGTCTGGTTCGGTTCGGTCTGGTTCGGTCTGGTTCGGTCTGGTCTGGTTCGGTCTGGTTCGGTCTGGTTTGGTTTCTGGTCTGGTTCGTTCTGGTCTGGTTCGGTCTGGTCTGGTTCGGTCTGGTCTGGTTCGGTATGGTCTGGTTCGGTCTGGTCTGGTTCGCTCTGGTCTGGTTTGATCTGGTTCGCTCTGGTTCGGTCTGGTCTGGTCCGGTCTGGTTCGGTCTGGTCTGGTATGGTCTTTCTGGTTCGGTCTGGTCTGGTTTGGTCCGGTCTGGTCCGGTCTGGTCTGGTCCGGTTCGGTCTGGTCTGGTTCGGTCTGGTCCGGTCTGGTTCGGGTCTGGTTCGGTCTGGTCTGGTTCGGGTCTGGTTCGGGTCTAGTCCGGTCTGGTCTGGTTCGGGTCTGGTTCGTGTCTAGTCCGGTCTGGTCTGGTTCGGGTCTGGTTCGGGTCTGGTCCGGTCTGGTCTGGTTCGGGTCTGGTCCGGTCTGGTCTGGTTGGTCTGGTCCGGTCTGGTCGGTCTGTCTGGTCGGTCTGGTCTGGTCTGGTTCGGTCTGGTCTGGTTCGGTCTGGTCTGGTTCGGTCTGGTTCGGTCTGGTCTGGTTCGGTCTGGTCTGGTCTGGTTCGGTCTGGTCTGGTCTGGTTCGGTCTGGTCTGGTCGGTCGGTCTGGTCCGGTCTGGTCCGGTCTGGTCTGGTCCGGTCTGGTTGGTCTGGTTCGGTTCGGTCTGGTTCGGTCTGGTTGGTTCTGGTCTGGTTCTGGTCTGGTCTGGTTCGGTCTGGTCTGGTTCGGTCTGGTCTGGTTCGGTCTGGTCTGGTTCGGTCTGGTCTGGTTCGGTCTGGTCTGGTTCTGGTTTGGTCTGGTTCGGTCTGGTCTGGTTCGGTCTGGTCTGGTTCGGTCTGGTCCGGTCTGGTCTGGTTCGTTCTGGTTCGGTCTGGTCTGGTCTGGTTCGGTCTGGTTCGGTCTGGTCCGGTCTGGTCCGGTCTGGTCTGGTTCGTTCTGGTTCGGTCTGGTCTGGTCTGGTTCGGTCTGGTTCGGTTCGGTCTGGTCTGGTCTGGTCGGTCTGGTCTGGTCTGGTCTGGTCTGGTCTGGTCTGGTCTGGTCTGGTCTGGTTCGGTCTGGTCGGTCTGGTCTGGTCTGGTCTGGTTCGGTCTGGTTCGGTCTGGTTCGGTTCGGTCTGGTCTGGTTCGGTCTGGTCTGGTTCGGTCTGGTCCGGTCTGGTCTGGTTCGGTCTTGTTCGGTCTGGTCTTGTTCGGTCTGGTCTGGTTCGGTTCGGTCTGGTCTGGTCTGGTTCGGTCTGGTCTGGTCTGGTTCGGTCTGGTCTGGTTCGGTCTGGTCTGGTTCGGTACGGTCTGGTATGGTCTGGTTCGGTCTGGTCTGGTTCGGTTCGGTCTGGTCTGGTCTGGTTCGGTCTGGTCTGGTCTGGTTCGGTCTGGTCCGGTCTGGTCTGGTTCGTTCTGGTTCGTTCTGGTTCGGTCTGGTCTGGTCTGGTTCGGACTGGCCTGGTCTGGTCTGGTTCGTTCTGGTCTGGTTCGCTCTGGTTCGCTCTGGTCGGTCTGGTCTGGTCTGGTCTGGTCTGGTTCGGTCTGGTCTGGTTCGGTCTAGTCTGGTCGGGTTCGGTCTGGTCTGGTCTGGTTCGGTCTGGTCTGGTCTGGTCTGGTCTGGTCTGGTCTGGTCTGGTCTGGTCTGGTCTGGTCTGGTCTGGTCTGGGTCTGGTCTGGTTCGGTCTGGTTCGGTCTGGTCTGGTTCGGTCTGGTCTGGTTCGGTCTGGTTCGGTTCGGTCTGGTTCGGTTCGGTCTGGTCTGGTTCGGTCTGGTCTGGTTCGGTCTGGTTCGGTCTGGTTCAGTCTGGTCCGGTCTGGTTCGGTCTGGTCTGGTTCGGTCTGGTCTGGTTCGGTCTGGTCTGGTTCAGTCTGGTCTGTTTCAGTCTGGTTCGGTCTGGTCTGGTCTGGTTCGGTCTGGCCTGGTCTGGTCTGGTTCGTTCTGGTTCGCTCTGGTTCGGTCTGGTCCGGTCTGGTTCGGTCTGGTCGGTCTGGTTCGGTCTGGTCTGGTCTGGTTCGGTCTGGTTCGGTCTGGTCTGGTTCGGTCTGGTCTGGTTCAGTCTGGTCTGGTTCGGTCTGGTCTGGTTCGGTCTGGTCTCGTCTGGTTCGGTCTGGTCTCGTCTGGTTCGGTATGGTCTGGTCTGGTTCGTTCTGGTCTGGTTCGTTCTGGTTCGCTCTGGTTCGGTCTGGTTCGGTCTGTTCTGGTCTGGTCTGGTCTGGTTCGTTCTGGTTCGCTCTGGTTCGGTCTGGTCTGGTTCGGTCTGGTCTGGTTTGGTCCGGTCTGGTTCGGTCTGGTCTGGTCTGGTTCGTTCTGGTTCGCTCTGGTTCGGTCTGGTCTGGTCTGGTTCGGTCTGGTCTGGTTCGGTCTGGTCTGGTTCGGTCTGGTCTGGTTCGGTCTGGTCTGGTCTGGTTCGTTCTGGTTCGGTTTGGTTCGGTCTGGTCTGGTCTGGTTCGGTCTGGTCTGGTTCGTTCTGGTTCGCTCTGGTTCGGTCTGGTCTGGTTCGGGTCTGGTTCGGTCTGGTTCGGGTCTGGTTCAGTCTGGTTCGCTCTGGTCTGGTTCGGTCTGGTCTGGTTCAGTCTGGTATGGTCTGGTCTGGTTCGTTCTGGTTCGCTCCGGTTCGGTCTGGTCCGGTCTGGTCTGGTTCGGTCTGGTCTGGTCTGGCCAGGTCTGGTCTGGTTCGGTCTGGTCTGGTCTGGTCCGCTCTGGTTCGGTCTGGTCTGGTCTGGTCTGGTTCGGTCTGGTACGGTCTGGTCTGGTCTGGTCTGGTTCGGTCTGGTCTGGTCCGGTCTGGTCTGGGTCTGGTCTGGTCTGGTCCGGTCTGGGTCTGGTCTGGTCGGTCTGGTCTCGGTCTGGTACGGTCTGGTCTGGTCTGGTCTGGTTCGGTCTGGTCTGGTCTGGGTCTGGTTCGGTCTGGTTCTGGTCTGGTCTGGTTCGGTCTGGTACGGTCTGGTCTGGTCTGGTCTGGTTCGGTCTGGTCTGGTCCGGTCTGGTCTGGTTCGGTCTGGTCTGGTTCGGTCTGGTCTGGTCTGGTCCGGTCTGGTCGGTTTGGTCCGGTCTGGTTCGGTCTGGTCTGGTTCGGTCTGGTCTGGTCTGGTTCGGTCGGTCTGGGTCTGGTTCGGTCTGGTCTGGTCTGGTCGGTCTGGTTGGTCTGGTTCGGTCTGGTCTGGTTCGGTCTGGTCTGGTTCGGTCTGGTTCGGTCTGGTTCGGTCTGGTCTGCTCCGGTCTGGTCTGGTTCGGTCTGGTCTGGTCTGGTCTGGTTCGTTGTGGTTCGGTCTGGTTCGGTCTGATCTGGTTCGTTCTGGTTCGGTCTGGTTCGTTCTGGTCTGGTCTGGTTCGGTCTGGTTCGGTCTGGTCTGGTTCGGTCTGGTCTGGTCTGGTCCGGTCTGGTCTGGTTCGTTCTGGTTCGGTCTGGTCTGGTCTGGTTCGGTCTGGTCTGGTCTGGTTCGTTCTGGTTCGCTCTGGTTCGGTCTGGTCCGGTCTGGTCCGGTCTGGTCCGGTCTGGTCCGGTCTGGTCTGGTTCGGTCTGGTTCGGTCTGGTCTGGTTCGGTTCGGTCTAGTCTGGTCTGGTCCGGTCTGGTCTGGTCTGGTCTGGTTCGGTCTGGTTCGGTCTGGTCGGTCTGGTCTGGTCTGGTCTGGTATGGTCTGGTCTGGTCTGGTCTGGTTCGGTCTGGTTCGGTCTGGTCTGGTCTGGTTCGGTCTGGTCTGGTCTGGTTCGGTCTGGTCTGGTCCGGTCTGTTCTGGTTCGGTCTGGTTCGGTCTGGTCTGGTCTGGTCTGGTTCGGTCTGGTCTGGTCTGGTCTGTTCTGGTTCGCTCTGGTTCGCTCTGGTCTGGTATGGTCTGGTCTGGTCTGGTTCGGTCTGGTTCGGTCTGGTCTGGTTCGGTTCGGTCTAGTCTGGTCTGGTTCGGTCTGGTTCGGTCTGGTCTGGTCTGGTTCGGTCTGGTTCGGTCTGGTCTGGTCTGGTTCGGTCTGGTTCGGTCTAGTCTGGTCTGGTTCGGTCTGGTCCGGTCTGGTCTGGTCTGGTCGGTCGGTCTGGTCTGGTCTGGTTCGGTCTGGTCTCGGTCTGGTCTGGTTCGGTCTGGTCGGTCTGGTCTGGTTCGGTCTGGTCTGGTTGGTCTGGTTCGGTCTGGTCTGGTTCGGTCTGGTCTGGTTCGGTCTGGTCTGGTTCGGTCTGGTCTGGTTCAGTCTGGTCTGTTTCAGTCTGGTTCGGTCTGGTCTGGTTCGGTCTGGTCTGGTTCGGTCTGGTCTGGTTCGGTCTGGCCTGGTCTGGTCTGGTTCGTTCTGGTTCGCTCTGGTTCGGTCTGGTCCGGTCTGGTTCGGTCTGGTTCGGTCTGGTCTGGTCTGGTTCGGTCTGGTCTGGTTCAGTCTGGTCTGGTTCGGTCTGGTCTGGTCTGGTTCGGTCTGGTCTGGTTCGTTCTGGTCTGGTTCGTTCTGGTCTGGTTCGGTCTGGTCTGGTTCGGTCTGGCCTGTTCTGGTCTGGTTCGTTCAGGTTCGCTCTGGTTCGGTCTGGTCCGGTCTGGTTCGGTCTGTTCTGGTCTGGTCTGGTTCGTTCTGGTTCGCTCTGGTCGGTCTGGTCTGGTCTGGTTTGGTCCGGTCTGGTTTGGTCTGGTCTGGTCTGGTTCGTTCTGGTTCGCTCTGGTTCGGTCTGGTCTGGTCTGGTTCGGTCTGGTCTGGTTCGGTCTGGTCTGGTTCGGTCTGGTCTGGTTCGTTCTGGTTCGGTTTGGTTCGGTCTGGTTCGGTCTGGTCTGGTCTGGTTCGGTCTGGTCTGGTTCGTTCTGGTTCGGTTTGGTTCGGTCTGGTTCGGTCTGGTCTGGTTCGTTCTGGTTCGCTCTGGTCTGGTTCGGGTCTGGTTCGGGTCTGGTTCGGTCTGGTTCGGGTCTGGTTCGGTTTGGTTCGCTCGGGTCTGGTTCGGTCTGGTCTGGTTCGCTCTGGTCTGGTTCGGTCTGGTCTGGTTCGGTCTGGTCTGGTTCGGTCTGGTCTGGTCTGGTCTGGTTCGCTCCGGTTCGGTCTGGTCTGGTTCGGTCTGGTTCGGTCTGGTTCGGTCTGGTTCGGTCTGGTCTGGTCTGGTCTGGTCCGCTCTGGTTCGGTCTGGTCTGGTCTGGTTCGGTCTGGTTCGGTCTGGTTCGGTCTGGTCTGGTCTGGTTCGGTCTGGTCTGGTTCGGTCTGGTCTGGTTCGGTCTGGTCTGGTTCGGTCTGGTTCGGTCTGGTCTGGTTCGGTCTGGTCTGGTCTGGTTCGGTCTGGTCTGGTTCGGTCTGGTCTGGTCCGGTCTGGTCCGGTTTGGTCCGGTCTGGTTCGGTCTGGTCTGGTTCGGTCTGGTCTGGTCTGGTCTGGTCTGGTTCGGTCTGGTCTGGTCTGGTTCGTTCTGGTTCGGTCTGGTTCTGGTTGGTCTGGTTCGGTCTGGTTCGGTCTGGTTCGGTCTGGTTCGTTCTGGTTCGGTCTGGTTCGTTCTGGTTCGGTCTGGTTGGGTCTGGTCTGGTCTGGTTCGCTCTGGTTCGGTCTGGTTCGGTCTGGTCTGGTTCGGTCTCGGTCTGGTTCGGTCTGGTCTGGTTCGGTCTGGTCTGGTTCGGTCTGGTCTGGTTCGGTCTGGTCTGGTTCGGTCTGGTCTGGTTTCTGGTCTGGTCTGGTCTGGTTCGGTCTGGTCTGGTTCGGTCTGGTTCGGTCTGGTCTGGTTCGGTCTGGTCTGGTCTGGTTCGGTCTGGTCTGGTCTGGTCTGGTCTGGTTCGGTCTGGTCTGGTTCGTTCTGGTTCTGGCTCTGGTTCTGGTCTGGTCCGGTCTGGTCTGGTTCGGTCTGGTTCGGTCTGGTCTGGTTCGGTCTGGTCTTGTCTGGTTCGGTCTGGTCTGGTCTGTTTTGTTCTGGTTCGGTCTGGTTCGGTCTGGTCTGGTTCGGTCTGGTCTGGTCTGGTTCTGGTTCGGTCTGGTCTGGTCCCGTCTGGTCTGTTTCGTTCTGGTTCGCTCTGGTTCGGTCTGGTCTGGTCTGGTTCGGTCTGGTCTGGTTCGGTCTGGTCTGGTCTGGTCTGGTTCGGTCTGGTCGGTCTGGTCTGGTTCGGGTCTGGTTCGGTCTGGTCGGTCTGGTCCGGTCTGGTTCGGTCTGGTCTGGTCTTGTCTGGTTTGGTCTGGTTCGGTCTGGTTCGGTCTGGTCCGGTCTGGTCTGGTCTGGTCTGGTTCGGTCTGGTTCGGTCTGGTTCGGTCTGGTCTGGTCTGGTCTGGTTCGGTCTGGTCGGTCTGGTACGGTCTGGTCCGGTCTGGTTCGGTCTGGTCTGGTTCGGTCTGGTTCGGTCTGGTCTGGTCTGGTTTGGTCTGGTCTGGTCTGGTTCGGTCTGGTACGGTCTGGTCTGGTCTGGTCTGGTCTGGTTGGTCTGGTCTGGTCGGTCGGTCTGGTCTGGTCTGGTCTGGTCTGGTCTGGTTGGTCTGGTCTGGTTCGATATGGTCTGGTCTGGTTCGGTCTGGTCTGGTTCGGTCTGGTCTGGTTCGTTCTGGTTCGCTCTGGTTCGGTCTGGTCCGGTCTGGTTCGGTCTGGTCTGGTTCGATATGGTCTGGTCTGGTTCGGTCTGGTCTGGTCTGGTCTGGTCTGGTTCGGTCTGGTTCGGTCTGGTTCGGTCTCGTTCGGTCTGATTCGGTCTGGTTCGTTCTGGTTCGGTCTGGTTCGGTCTGGTCTGGTCCGGTCTGGTTCGGTCTGGTCCGGTCTGGTTCGGTCTGGTGGTTCGGTCTGGTCTGGTTCGGTCTGGTCTGGTCGGTCTGGTCTGTTCTGGTCTGGTTTGTTCGGTCTGGTCTGGTCTGGTTCGTTCTGGTCCGGTCTGGTTCGGTCTGGTCTGGTTCGGTCTGGTCTGGTTCGGTCTGGTCTGGTTCGGTCTGGTCTGGTTGGTATGGTTGGTATGGTTCGGTCTGGTCTGGTTCGGTCTGGTCCGGTCTGGTCTGGTTCGGTCTGGTCTGGTCTGGTTCGGTATGGTCTGGTTCGGTCTGGTCTGGTTCGGTCTGGTCTGGTTCGGTCTGGTCTGGTTCGGTCTGGTCTGGTTCGGTATGGTCTGGTCTGGTATGGTTCGGCTGGTATGGTCTGGTTCGGTCTGGTCTGGTCGGTCGGTCTGGTCTGGTCTGGTTCGGTCTGGTCTGGTTCGGTCTGGTTCGTTCTGGTTCGGTCTGGTTCGGTCTGGTCTGGTTCGTTCTGGTCGGTCTGGTTCGGTCTGGTATGGTCTGGTTCGGTCTGGTATGGTTTGGTCCGGTTCTGGTCTGGTCTGGTCTGGTTCGTTCTGGTTCGCTCTGGTTCGGTCTGGTCCGGTCTGGTCTGGTTCGGTATGGTCTGGTATGGTCTGGTCTGGTTCGTTCTGGTTCGTTCTGGTTTGTTCTGGTTCGGTCTGGTTCGGTCTTGTTCGGTCTGGTCTGGTCTGGTCTGGTTCGTCTGGTTCGGTCTGGTCCGGTCTGGTTCGGTCTGGTTCGGTCTGGTTCGGGTCTGGTTCGGTCTGGTCCGGTCTGGTCTGGTTCGGTCTGGTCTGGTTTGGTCTGGTTCGGTCTGGTCTGGTTCGGTCTGGTCTGGTCTGGTCGGTCTGGTCTGGTCTGGTTCGGTCTGGTCCCGTCTGGTTCGGTCTGGTCTGGTCTGGTCTGCTTCGGTGTGGTCTGGCCTGGTCTGGTCTGGTTCGTTCTGGTTCGCTCTGGTTCGGTCTGGTCTGGTTCGGTCTGGTCTGGTCTGGTTCGGTCTGGTCTGGTCTGGTTCGGTCTGGTCTGGTTCGGTCTGGTCTGGTTCAGTCTGGTTCGGTCTGGTCTGGTTCGGTCTGGTCTGGTTCGGTCGGTCTGGTCTGGTTCGGTCTGGTCTGGTTCGGTCTGGTCTGGTTCGGTCTGGTCTGGTTCAGTCTGGTCTGGTTCAGTCTGGTCTGGTTCAGTCTGGTCTGGTTCAGTCTGGTCTGGTTCGGTCTGGTTCGGTCTGGTTCGGTCTGGTCTGGTTCGGTCTGGTTCGGCTGGTCTGGTCTGGTCCGGTCTGTTTCGGGTCTGGTTCGGTCTGGTCCGGTCTGGTCTGGTCCGGTCTGGTCTGGTTCGGTCTGGTCTGGTCTGGTTCGGTCTGGTCTGGTCCGGTTCGGTCTGGTTCGGTCTGGTCTGGTTCGTTCTGGTTCGCTCTGGTTCGGTCTGGTCTGGTTCGGTCTGGTCTGGTTCGATCTGGTCTGGTTCGGTCTGGTCTGGTTCGGTCTGGTCTGGTTCGTTCTGGTTCGCTCTGGTTCGGTCTGGTCCGGTCTGGTCCGGTCTGGTTCGGTCTGGTCTGGTTCGATATGGTCTGGTCTGGTTCGGTCTGGTCTGGTCTGGTCCGGTCTGGTTCGGTCTGGTTCAGTCTGGTTCAGTCTGGTTCGGTCTGGTTCGGTCTGGTTCGGTCTGGTTCGTTCTGGTCTGGTTCAGTCTGGTTCGGTCTGGTTCGGTCTGGTCTGGTTCGTTCTGGTTCGGTCTGGTCCGGTCTGGTTCGGTCCGGTCTGGTTCGGTCTGGTCTGGTCCGGTCTGGTCTGGCCTGGTTCGTTCTGGTCTGGTCTGGTCTGGTTCGTTCTGGTCCGGTCTGGTCTGGTCTGGTTCGTTCTGGTTCGTTCTGCTTCGGTCTGGTTCGGTCTGGTTCGGTCTGGTTCGGGTCTGGTTCGGTCTGGTCCGGTCTGGTCTGGTCTTGTCTGGTTCGGTCTGGTCTGGTTCGGTCTGGTCTGGTTTGTTCTGGTTCGGTCTGGTCTGGTCTGGTTCGGTCTGGTCTGGTCTGGTTCGGTCTGGTCCGGTCTGGTCCCGTCTGGTTCGGTCTGGTCTGGTCTGTTTCGGTGTGGTCTGGCCTGGTCTGGTCTGGTTCGTTCTGGTTCGCTCTGGTTCGGTCTGGTCTGGTTCGGTCTGGTCTGGTTGGTCTGGTCTGGTCTGGTCCGGTCTGGTTCGGTCTGGTCTGGTTCGGTCTGGTCTTGTCTTGTTCGGTCTGGTTCGTTCTGGTTCGGTCTGGTTCGGTCTGGTCTGGTTCGGTCTGGTTCGGTCTATTCTTGTCTGGTCTGGTTCGGTCTGGTCTGGTCTGGTTCGGTCTGGTCCGGTCTGTTTCGGTCTGGTCCGGTCTGGTCTGGTCTGGTCCGGTCTGGTACGGTCTGGTCCGGTCTGGTTCGGTCCGGTCTGGTTCGGTCTGGTCTGGTTCGGTCTGGTCCGGTCTGGTCCGGTCTGGTTCGTTCTGGTTCTGTCTGGTTCGGTCTGGTTCGGTCTGGTCTGGTTCGGTCTGGTCTGGTTCGGTCTGGTCTGGTCTGGTTCGGTCTGGTCTGGTCTGGTTCGGTCTGGTCTGGTTCGGTCTGGTCTGGTCTGGTCTGGTTCGCTCTGGTTCGGTCTGGTCTGGTTCGGTATGGTCTGGTCTGGTATGGTCTGGTCTGGTTCGGTCTGGTCTGGTCTGGTTCGGTCTGGTTCGGTCTGGTCTGGTCTGGTTCGGTCTGGTCTGCTTCGGTGTGGTCTGGCCTGGTCTGGTCTGGTTCGTTCTGGTTCGGTCTGGTCTGGTTCGGTCTGGTCTGGTTCGGTCTGGTCTGGTCTGGTTCGTTCTGGTTCGCTCCGGTTCGGTCTGGTCCGGTCTGGTTCGGTCTGGTCTGGTTCGGTCTGGTTCGGTCTGGCCAGGTCTGGTCTGGTTCGGTCTGGTCTGGTTCGTTCTGGTTCGGTCTGGTTCGGTCTGGCCAGGTCTGGTCTGGTTCGGTCTGGTCTGGTCTGGTCCGCTCTGGTTCGGTCTGGTCCGGTCTGGTCCGGTCTGGTCTGGTCTGGTTCGGTCTGGTCGGTCTGGTCTGGTCTTGTCTGGTCTGGTCCGGTCTGGTCGGTCTGGTCTGGTTCGGTCTGGTCTGGTCTGGTCTGGTCCGCTCTGGTCCGGTCTGGTTCGGTCTGGTCCGGTCTGGTTCGGTCTGGTCCGGTCTGGTTCGGTCTGGTCCGGTCTGGTCGGTCTGGTCCGGTCTGGTCTGGTCTGGTTCGGTCTGGTCTGGTTCGGTCTGGTCTGGTTCGGTCTGGTCTGGTTCGGTCTGGTCTGGTCTGGTCTGGTCTGGTCTGGTCTGGTTCGTTCTGGTTCGGTCTGGTTCGGTCTGGTTCGGTCTGGTCTGGTTCGGTATGGTCTGGTCTGGTATGGTCTGGTCTGGTTCGGTCTGGTCTGGTTCTGGTTCGGTCTGGTTCGGTCTGGTCTGGTCCGGTCTGGTCTGGTCTGGTCTGGTCTGGTCTGGTTCGTTCTGGTTCGGTCTGGTCTGGTCTGCTTCGATGTGGTCTGGCCTGGTCTGGTCTGGTTCGTTCTGGTTCGCTCTGGTCTGGTTCGGTCTGGTCTGGTCTGGTTCGTTCTGGTTCGCTCCGGTTCGGTCTGGTCCGGTCTGGTCTGGTTCGGTCTGGTTCGGTCTGGTCTGGTCTGGTTCGTTCTGGTTCGGTCTGGTTCGGTCTGGCCAGGTCTGGTCTGGTTCGGTCTGGTCTGGTCTGGTCCGCTCTGGTTCGGTCTGGTCTAGTCTGGTCTGGTTCGGTCTGGTTCGGTCTGGTCTGGTCTGGTTCGTTCTGGTTCGGTCTGGTTCGGTCTGGCCAGGTCTGGTCTGGTTCGGTCTGGTCTGGTCTGGTCCGCTCTGGTTCGGTCTGGTCTGGTCTGGTCTGGTTCGGTCTGGTTCGGTCTGGTCTGGTCTGGTTCGGTCTGGTTCGGTCTGGTTCGGTCTGGTCTGGTCCGGTCTGGTCCGGTTTGGTCTGGTTCGGTCTGGTTCGGTCTGGTCTGGTTCGGTCTGGTCTGGTCTGGTTCGGTCTGGTCTGGTCTGGTTCGGTCTGGTCTGGTTCGGTCTGGTCTGGTTCGGTCTGGTCTGGTTCGGTATGGTTTGGTCTGGTCTGGTTCGGTCTGGTCTGGTCTGGTTCGGTCTGGTCTGTTTCGGTCTGGTCTGGTCTGGTCTGGTTCGGTCTAGTCTGGTCTGGTTCGGTCTGGTTCGGTCTTGTTCGGTCTGGTCTGGTCCGGTCTGGTCTGGTTCGTTCTGGTTCGGTCTGGTCTGGCCTGGTCTGGTCTGGTTCGTTCTGGTTCGCTCTGGTTCGGTCTGGTCCGGTCTGGTTCGGTCTGGTTCTGGTCTGGTCTGGTCTGGTCGGTCTGGTTCGGTCTGGTTCTGGTCTGTCTGTCGGTTCGGTCTGGTCTGGTCTGGTCTGGTTCTGGTCTGGTCTGGTTCGGTCTGGTTCGGTCTGGTTCGGTTCGGTTTAGTCTGGTCTGGTTCGGTCTGGTCTGGTTCGGTCTGGTCTGGTTCGATCTGGTCTGGTTCGGTCTGGTTCGATCTGGTCCGGACTGGTCTGGTTCGGTCTGGTTCGGTCTGGTTCGGTCTGGTCTGGTCTGGTCTTGTTCGGGCTGGTTCGGTCTGGTTCGGTCTGGTTCGGTCTGGTCTGGTTCAGTCTGGTCTGGTTCAGTCTGGTTCAGTCTGGTCTGGTTCGGTCTGGTTCGTCTGGTCTGGTTCGGTCTGGTCTGGTCTGGTTCGGTCTGGTCTGGTTCGGTCTGGTCTGGTCTGGTCTGGTCTGGTCTGGTCTGGTTCGGTCTGGTCTGGTCTGGTTCGGTCTGTCGGTCTGGTTCGGTCTGGTTCGGTCTGGTTCGGTCTGGTCTGGTCTGGTCTGGTTCGGTCTGGTCTGGTTCGGTCTGGTTCGGTCTGGTCTGGTTGGTCTGGTCGGTCTGGTCTGGTTCTGGTCTGGTCTGGTCTGGTTCGGTCTGGTCTGGTTGGTTCGGTCTGGTCTGGTTCGGTCTGGTTGGTCTGGTCGGTCTGGTCTGGTTCGGTCTGGTTCGGTCTGGTTCGGTCTGGTCTGGTTCGGTCTGGTCTGGTTCGGTCTGGTCTGGTTCGGTCTGGTCTGGTCGGTCGGTCTGGTTCTGGTCTGGTCTGGTTCGGTCTGGTCTGGTTGGTCTGGTTCGGTCTGGTCTGGTTCGGTCTGGTCTGGTCTGGTCTGGTCTGGTCTGGTTCGGTCTGGTCTGGTCTGGTTCGGTCTGGTCTGGTTCGGTCTGGTCTGGTCTGGTTCTGGTTCTGGTCTGGTTCGGTCTGGTCTGGTCTGGTTCGGTCTGGTCTGGTTCGTTCTGGTTCGGTCTGGTTCGGTCTGGTCTGGTCTGGTCTGGTTGGTCTGGTCTGGTCTGGTTCGTTCTGGTTCGCTCTGGTTCGGTCTGGTCCGGTCTGGTCCGGTCTGGTCTGGTCTGGTTCGGTCTGGTCTGGTTCGGTCTGGTTCGGTCTGGTCTGGTTCGGTTCGGTCTGGTCTGGTCTGGTTCGGTCTGGTTCGGTCTGGTTCGGTCTGGTCTGGTTCGGTCTGGTCTGGTCTGGTTCGGTCTGGTCTGGTCTGGTTCGGTCTGGTTCGGTTCGGTCTGGTCTGGTCTGGTCTGGTTCGGTCTGGTCTGGTTCGGTCTGGTCTGGTCTGGTTCGGTCTGTTCTGGTTCGCTCTGGTTCGGTCTGGTCCGGTCTGGTCTGGTCTGGTCTGGTTCGGTCTGGTCTGGTTCGGTCTGGTTCGGTCTGGTCTGGTTCGGTTCGGTCTCGGTCTAGTCTGGTTCGGTCTGGTTCGGTCTGGTCTGGTTTCGGTCTGGTCTGGTTCGGTCTGGTCTGGTTCGGTTCGGTCTGGTTCTGGTCTGGTTCGGTCTGGTCCGGTCTGGTCTGGTTCGGTCTGGTCTGGTTCGGTCTGGTCTGGTTCGGTCTGGTCTGGTTCGGTCTGGTCTGGTTTGGTCTGGTCCGGTTTGGTCCGGTCTGGTCTGGTCTGGTTGGTCTGGTCTGGTTCGTTCTGGTTCGGTCTGGTTCGGTCTGGTCTGGTTCGGTCTGGTTCGGTCTGGTTCGGTCTGGTCTGGTCTGGTCTGGTTCGGTCTGGTTCGGTCTGGTTCGGTCTGGTCTGGTTCTCTGGTTCGGTCTGGTTCGGTCTGGTCTGGTTCTGGTCTGGTCTGGTTCGGTCTGGTCTGGTTCGGTCTGGTCTGGTTCGGTCTGGTCTGGTCTGGTCCGGTCTGGTTGGTCTGGTCTGGTCTGGTCCGGTCTGGTCTGGTTCGGTCTGGTTCGGTCTGGTTCGGTCTGGTCTGGTCTGGTCTGGTTCGGTCTGGTTCGGCTGGTCTGGTCTGGTTCGCTGGTCTGGTCTGGTTCGGTCTGGTCTGGTTCGGTCTGGTCTGGTTCGGTCTGGTTTGGCCTGGTTCGGTCTGGTTCGGTCTGTTCTGGTTCGGTCTGGTCTGGTTCGGTCTGGTTCGGTCTGGTCTGGTTCGATCTGGTTCGGTCTGGTTGCGTCTGGTTCTGGTCTGGTCTGGTTCTGGTCTGGTCTGGTTGGTCTGGTCTGGTTCTGGTTCTGGTTCGGTCTAGTCTGGTTCGGTCTGGTCTCGGTCGGTCTCGGTCTGGTCTGGTTCGGTCTGGTTCGGTCTGGTCGGTTCGGTCTGGTTCGGTTCTGGTCTGGTCTGGTTCGGTCTGGTCCGGTCTGGTTCGGTCTGGTCTGGTTCGGTTCGGTCTGGTCTGGTCTGGTCTGGTTCGGTCTGGTCTGGTTCGGTCTGGTCTGGTTCGGTCTGGTCTGGTTCGGTCTGGTCTGGTTCGGGTCTGGTCCTGGTCTGGTCTGGTTCGGTCTGGTTCGATCTGGTTCGGTCTGGTCTGGTTCGGTCAGGTTCGCTCTGGTCGGTCTGGTCTGGTTCGGTCTGGTCTGGTTCGGTCTGGTCTGGTTCGGTCTGGTCTGGTCTCGTCTGGTTCGGTATGGTCTGGTTCGTTCTGGTCTGGTCTGGTTCGGTCTGGTTCGGTCTGGTCTGGTCGGTCTGGTTCGCTCTGGTTCGGTCTGGTCGGTCTGGTTCGGTTCGGTCTGGTCTGGTCTGGTCGTTTCTGGTTCAGTCTGGTCTGGTTCGGTCTGGTCTGGTTCAGTCTGGTCTGGTCTGGTCGGTCTGGTCTGGTCTGGTTCGGTCATTCTGGTTCGCTCTGGTTCGCTCTGGTTCGCTCTGGTTCGGTCTGGTTCGGTCTGGTTGTGGTCTGGTTCGGTCTGGTTCGGTATGGTCTGGTCTGGTATGGTCTGGTCTTCGGTCTGGTTCGGTATGGTCTGGTCTGGTATGGTCTGGTCTGGTCTGGTTCGGTCTGGTCTGGTTCGGTCTGGTCTGGTTCGGTCTGGTCTGGTCTGGTTCGTTCTGGTCTGGTTCGGTCTGGTCTGGTCTGGTTTCGGTCTGTTCGTTCTGGTTCGGTCTGGTTCGGTCTGGTCTGGTCTGGTCTGGTTCGGTCTGGTCTGGTTCTGGTCTGGTTTCTGGTCTCGGTCTGGGTTCGGTTCGGGTCTGGTCTGGTTCGGTCTGGTTCGGTTCGGTCTGGTCTGGTCTCAGTCTGGTCTGGTCTGGTTCGGTCTGGTTCGTCTGGTCCGGTCTGGTCTGGTCTGGTCTGGTTCGGTCTGGTCTGGTTCGGTCTGGTTCGGTCTGGTCTGGTTCGGTTCGGTCTAGTCTAGTCTAGTTCGGTCTGGTTCGGTCTGGTCTGGTTCGGTCTGGTCTGGTCTGGTTCGGTCTGGTCTGGTTCGGGTTCTGGTCTGGAGTCTGGTCCGGTCTGGTCTGGTTCGGTCTGGTCTGGTCTGGTTCAGTCTGGTCTGGTTCGGTCTGGTCTGGTTTGGTCTGGTCCGGTTTGGTCCGGTCTGGTCTGGTCTGGTTCGGTCTGGTCTGGTTCGTTCTGGTTCGGTCTGGTTCGGTCTGGTCTGGTTCGTTCTGGTTCGGTCTGGTTCGGTCTGGTCTGGTTCGGTCTGGTTCGTTCTGGTTCGGTCTGGTTCGGTCTGGTCTGGTCTGGTTCGGTCTGGTCTGGTCTGGTTCGCTCTGGTTTGGTCTGGTTCGGTCTGGTCTGGTTCGGTCTGGTCTGGTTCGGTCTGGTCTGGTCTGGTCCGGTCTGGTTCGGTCTGGTCTGGTCTGGTCCGGTCTGGTCTGGTTCGTTCTGGTTCGGTCTGGTTCGGTCTGGCCTGGTCTGGTCTGGTTCGGTCTGGTTCGGCTGGTCTGGTCTGGTTCGGCTGGTCTGGTTCGGTCTGGTCTGGTTCGGTCTGGTCTGGTTCTGTCTGGTTTGGCCTGGTTCGGTCTGGTTCGGTCTGTTCTGGTTCGGTCTGGTCTGGTTCGGTCTGGTTCGGTCTGGTCTGGTCTCTGGTTCGGTCTGGTTCGGTTCGGTCTAGTCTGGTCCGGTCTTCGGTCTGGTTCGGTCTAGTCTGGTGGTCTGGTTCGGTCTGGTCTCGGTCTGGTCTGGTCGGTCTGGTTGTGGTCTGGTTCGGTCTGGTCTTCGGTCTGGTGGTCTGGTTGGTCTGGTTCGGTCTGGTCTGGTTCGTTCTGGTTCGGTCTGGTTCGGTCTGGTCCGGTCTGGTTCGGTCTGGTCTGGTCTGGTCTGGTTCGGTCTGTTCTGGTCTGGTCTGGTTCGTTCTGGTTCGCTCTGGTTCGGTCTGGTCTGGTTCGGTCTGGTCTGGTTTGGTCCGGTCTGGTTCGGTCTGGTCTGGTCTGGCTCGTTCTGGTTCGCTCTGGTTCGGTCTGGTCCGGTCTGGTCTGGTTCGGTCTGGTCTGGTTCGGTATGGTCTGGTATGGTCTGGTCTGGTTCGGTCTGGTCTGGTTCGGTCTGGTCTGGTTCGGTTCTGGTCTCGGTCTGGTCTGGTTCGGTCTGGTTCGGTCTGGTCTGGTCTGGTTCGGTCTGGTCTGGTCTGGTTCGGTCTGGTCTGGTCTGGTTCGGTCTGGTTCAGTCTGGTCCGGTCTGGTCCGGTCTGGTCTGGTCCGGTCTGGTCCGGTCTGGTCTGGTTCGGTCTGGTTCGGTCTGGTCTGGTCTGGTTCGGTCTGGTCTGGTTCGGTCTGGTCTGGTTCGGTCTGGTCTGGTTCGGTCTGGTCTGGTTCGGTCTGGTCTGGTTCGGTCTGGTCTGGTTCGGTCTGGTCTGGTTCGATCTGGTTCGGTCTGGCCTGATCTGGTCTGGCTCGGTCTGGTCTGGTTCGGTCTGGTCTGGTTCGGTCTGTTCTGGTTCGGTATGGTCTGGTCTGGTCTGGTTCGGTCTGGTCTGGTCTGGTTCGGTCTGGTCCGGTCTGGTTCGTTCTGGTCTGGTCTGGTCTGGTTCGGTCTGTTCTGGTCTGGTCTGGTTCGTTCTGGTTCGCTCTGGTTCGGTCTGGTCTGGTTCGGTCTGGTCTGGTTTGGTCCGGTCTGGTTCGGTCTGGTCTGGTCTGGCTCGTTCTGGTTCGCTCTGGTTCGGTCTGGTCCGGTCTGGTTCGGTATGGTCTGGTATGGTCTGGTCTGGTTCGGTCTGGTCTGGTTCGGTCTGGTCTGGTTCGGTTCGGTCTAGTCTGGTCTGGTTCGGTCTGGTTCGGTCTGGTCTGGTCTGGTTCGGTCTGGTCTGGTCTGGTTCGGTCTGGTCTGGTCTGGTTCGGTCTGGTTCAGTCTGGTCCGGTCTGGTCTGGTTCGGTCTGGTTCGGTCTGGTCTGGTCTGGTTCGGTCTGGTCTGGTTCGGTCTGGTCTGGTTCGGTCTGGTCTGGTTCGGTCTGGTCTGGTTCGGTCTGGTCTGGTTCAGTCTGGTCTGGTTCGATCTGTTTCGGTCTGGCCTGATCTGGTCTGGTTCGGTCTGGTCTGGTTCGGTCTGGTCTGGTTCGGTCTGTTCTGGTTCGGTATGGTCTGGTCTGGTCTGGTTCGTTCTGGTCTGGTCTGGTTCGGTCTGGTCTGGTTCGGTCTGGTTCGGTCTGGTCTGGTTCGTTCTGGTTCGGTCTGGTTCGGTCTGGTCCGGTCTGGTTCGTTCTGGTCTGGTCTGGTCTGGTTCGGTCTGTTCTGGTCTGGTCTGGTTCGTTCTGGTTCGCTCTGGTTCGGTCTGGTCTGGTTCGGTCTGGTCTGGTTTGGTCCGGTCTGGTCTGGCTCGTTCTGGTTCGCTCTGGTTCGGTCTGGTCCGGTCTGGTCTGGTCTGGTTCGGTCTGATTCGGTCTGGTTCGGTCTGGTCTGGTCTGGTTCGTTCTGGTTCGGTCTGATTCGGTCTGGTCTGGTTCGTTCTGGTTCGGTCTGGTTCGGTTTGGCCTGGTTCGGTCTGGTTCGGTCTGTTCTGGTTCGGTCTGGTCTGGTTCGGTCTGGTCTGGTTCGATCTGGTTCGGTCTGGTTGCGTCTGGTTCGGTCTGGTCCCGTCTGGTTCGGTCTGGTCTGGTCTGGTTCGTTCTGGTCTGGTTCGGTCTGGTTCGGTCTGGTTCGGTTCGGTCTAGTCTGGTCTGGTCCGGTCTGGTCTGGTCTGGTTCGGTCTAGTCTGGTCTGGTTCGGTCTGGTCTGGTTCGGTCTGGTCTGGTCTCGTCTGGTTCGGTATGGTCTGGTCTGGTTCGGTCTGGTTCGGTCTGGTCTGGTTCGGTCTGGTTCGCTCTGGTTCGGTCTGGTCTGGTCTGGTCTGGTTCGGTCTGGTCTGGTCTGGTCTGGTTCGGTCTGGTCTGGTCTGGTCTGGTTCGGTCTGGTCTGGTCTGGTTCGTTCTGGTTCGCTCTGGTTCGGTCTGGTCTGGTCTGGTTCGGTCTGGTCTGGTTCGGTCTGGTCTGGTTCGGTCTGGTCTGGTCTGGTCTGGTCTGGTTCGGTCTGGTCTGGTTCGGTCTGGTCTGGTCTGGTTCGGTCTGGTCTGGTCTGGTTCTGGTTCGCTCTGGTTCGGTCTGGTCTGGTTCGGGTCTGGTTCGGTCTGGTTCGGGTCTGGTTCGGTCTGGTTCGCTCTGGTCTGGTTCGCTCTGGTCTGGTTCGGTCTGGTCTGGTTCGGTCTGTTCTGGTTCGGTCTGGTATGGTCTGGTCTGGTCTGGTTCGTTCTGGTTCGCTCCGGTCCGGTCTGGTCCGGTCTGGTTCGGTCTGGTCTGGTTCGGTCTGGTTCGGTCTGGTCTGGTTCGGTCTGGTTCGGTCTGGTCTGGTTCGTTCTGGTTCGGTCTGGTCTGGTCTGGCCAGGCCTGGTCTGGTTCGGTCTGGTCCGCTCTGGTTCGGTCTGGTCTGGTCTGGTCTGGTTCGGTCTGGTTCGGTCTGGTACGGTCTGGTTCGGTCTGGTCTGGTTCGGTCTGGTCTGGTTCGGTCTGGTCTGGTTCGTTCTGGTTCGCTCTGGTTCGGTCTGGTCCGGTCTGGTCCGGTCTGGTTCGGTCTGGTCTGGTTCGATATGGTCTGGTCTGGTCCGGTCTGGTTCGGTCTGGTCTGGTTCGGTCTGGTCTGGTCTGGTTCGGTCTGGTCTGGTTCGGTCCGGTCTGGTCCGGTTTGGTCCAGTCTGGTCTGGTCTGGTTCGGTCTGATTCGGTCTGGTTCGGTCTGGTCTGGTTCGTTCTGGTTCGGTCTGGTTCGGTCTGGTCTGGTTCGTTCTGGTTCGGTCTGGTTCGGTCTGGTCTGGTTCGTTCTGGTTCGGTCTGGTTCGGTCTGGTCTGGTTCGTTCTGGTTCGGTCTGGTTCAGTCTGGTCTGGTTCGGTCTGGTCTGGTTCGTTCTGGTTCGGTCTGGTTCGTTCTGGTTCGGTCTGGTCTGGTTCGGTCTGGTTCGTTCTGGTTCGGTCTGGTTCGGTCTGGTCTGGTTCGGTCTGGTTCGGTCTGGTTCGGTCTGGTTCAGTCTGGTCTGGTTCAGTCTGGTTCAGTCTGGTCTGGTTCAGTCTGGTTCGGTCTGGTCTGGTCTGGTTCGGTCTGGTCTGGTTCGGTCTGGCCTGGTCTGGTCTGGTTCGTTCTGGTTCGCTCTGGTTCGGTCTGGTCCGGTCTGGTTCGGTCTGGTCTGGTTCGGTCTGGTTCGGTCTGGTCTGGTCTGGTTCGGTCTGGTTCGGTTCGGTCTGGTCTGGTTCGGTCTGGTCTGGTTCGGTCTGGTCTGGTTCGGTCTGGTCTGGTTCGGTATGGTCTGGTATGGTTCGTTCTGGTTCGCTCTGGTTCGGTCTGGTTCGGTCTGGTCTGGTTCGGTCTGGTTCGGTCTGGTCTGGTCTGGTATGGTCTGGTCTGGTCTGGTTCGGTCTGGTCTGGTCTGGTTCGGTCTGGTCTGGTTCGGTCTGGTCTGGTCTGGTTCGTTCTGGTCTGGTTCGGTCTGGTCTGGTCTGGTTCGGTCTGGTCTGGTTCGTTCTGGTTCGGTCTGGTCTGGTCTGGTCTGGTCTGGTTCGGTCTGGGTTGGTCTGGTTCGTTCTGGTTCGCTCTGGTTCGGTCCGGTCTGGTCCGGTCTGGTCCGGTCTGGTCTGGTCTGGTTCGGTCTGGTCTGGTTCGGTCTGGTTCGGTCTGGTCTGGTTCGGTTCGGTCTGGTCTGGTCTGGTTCGGTCTGGTTCGGTCTGGTTCGGTCTGGTTCGGTCTGGTCTGGTTCGGTCTGGTCTGGTCTGGTTCGGTCTGGTCTGGTCTGGTTCGGTCTGGTTCGGTTCGGTCTGGTCTGGTCTGGTCTGGTTCGGTCTGGTCTGGTCTGGTTCGGTCTGGTCTGGTTCGGTCTGTTCTGGTTCGCTCTGGTTCGGTCTGGTCCGGTCTGGTCTGGTCTGGTTCGGTCTGGTTCGGTCTGGTCTGGTTCGGTCTGGTTCGGTCTGGTCTGGTTCGGTTCGGTCTAGTCTGGTCTGGTTCGGTCTGGTTCGGTCTGGTCTGGTCTGGTTCGGTCTGGTCTGGTCTGGTTCGGTCTGGTCTGGTTCGGTTCGTTCTGGTCTGGTCTGGTTCAGTCTGGTCCGGTCTGGTTCGGTCTGGTCTGGTCTGGTTCGGTCTGGTCTGGTTCGGTCTGGTCTGGTTCAGTCTGGTCTGGTTCAGTCTGGTCTGGTTCGGTCTGGTCTGGTTCGGTCTGGTTTGGTCTGGTCTGGTCTGGTTCGGTCTGGTCTGGTCTGGTTCGGTCTGGTTCGGTCTGGTCTGGTCTGGTTCGTTCTGGTTCGGTCTGGTTCGGTCTGGTCTGGTTCGTTCTGGTTCGGTCTGGTCTGGTTCGTTCTGGTTCGGTCTGGTTCGTTCTGGTTCGGTCTGGTCTGGTCTGGTTCGCTCTGGTTCGGTCTGGTCTGGTTCGGTCTGGTCTGGTCCGGTCTGGTTCGGTCTGGTCTGGTCTGGTCTGGTCCGGTCTGGTCTGGTTCGTTCTGGTTCGGTCTGGTTCGGTCTGGCCTGGTCTGGTCTGGTTCGGTCTGGTTCGGCTGGTCTGGTCTGGTCGGCTGGTCTGGTCTGGTCGGTCTGGTCTGGTTCGGTCTGGTCTGGTTCGGTCTGGTTTGGCCTGGTTCGGTCTGGTTCGGTCTGTTCTGGTTCGGTCTGGTCTGGTTCGGTCTGGTTCGGTCTGGTCTGGTTCGATCTGGTTCGGTCTGGTTGCGTCTGGTTCGGTCTGGTCCCGTCTGGTTCGGTCTGGTCTGGTCTGGTTCGTTCTGGTCTGGTTCGGTCTGGTTCGGTCTGGTCTGGTTCGGTTCGGTCTAGTCTGGTCCGGTCTGGTCTGGTCTGGTTCGGTCTAGTCTGGTCTGGTTCGGTCTGGTCTGGTTCGATCTGGTTCGGTCTGGTTCGGTTCGGTCTGGTCTGGTTCGGTCTGGTTCGGTCTGGTCCGGTCTGGTCTGGTTCGGTCTGGTTCGGTCTGGTCTTGTCTGGTTCGGTCTGGTCTGGTTCGGTCTGGTCTGGTTCGGTCTGGTCTGGTTCAGTCTGGTCTGGTCTGGTTCGATCTGGTTCGGTCTGGCCTGATCTGGTCTGGTTCGGTCTGGTCTGGTTCGGTCTGGTCTGGTTCGGTCTGGTCTGGTTCGGTATGGTCTGGTCTGGTTCGTTCTGGTCTGGTCTGGTTCGGTCTGGTCTGGTCTGGTTCGGTCTGGTTCGGTCTGGTCTGGTTCGTTCTGGTTCGCTCTGGTTCGGTCTGGTCCGGTCTGGTTCGTTCTGGTCTGGTCTGGTCTGTTCTGGTCTGGTCTGGTTCGTTCTGGTTCGCTCTGGTTCGGTCTGGTCTGGTTCGGTCTGGTCTGGTTTGGTCCGGTCTGGTTCGGTCTGGTCTGGTCTGGCTCGTTCTGGTTCGCTCTGGTTCGGTCCGGTCTGGTCTGGTTCGGTCTTGTCTGGTTCGGTATGGTCTGGTATGGTCTGGTCTGGTTCGGTCTGGTCTGGTCTGGTTCGGTCTGGTCTGGTTTGGTTCGGTCTAGTCTGGTCTGGTTCGGTCTGGTTCGGTCTGGTCTGGTCTGGTTCGGTCTGGTCTGGTCTGGTTCGGTCTGGTCTGGTCTGGTTCGGTTCGGTCTGGTCTGGTTCGGTCTGGTTCGGTCTGGTCTGGTCTGGTTCGGTCTGGTCTGGTTCGGTCTGGTCTGGTTCGGTCTGGTCTGGTTCGGTCTGGTCTGGTTCAGTCTGGTCTGGTTCAGTCTGGTCTGGTTCAGTCTGGTCTGGTTCGGTCTGGTTCGGTCTGGTCTGGTCTGGTTCGGTCTGGTCTGGTTCGGTCTGGTCTGGTTCGGTCTGGTCTGGTTCGGTCTGGTCTGGTTCAGTCTGGTCTGGTTCAGTCTGGTCTGGTTCAGTCTGGTCTGGTTCGGTCTGGTCTGGTTCAGTCTGGTCTGGTTCAGTCTGGTCTGGTTCAGTCTGGTCTGGTTCAGTCTGGTCTGGTTCAGTCTGGTCTGGTTCAGTCTGGTTCGGTCTGGTCTGGTTCGGTCTGGTCTGGTCTGGTTCGGTCTGGTCTGGTTCGGTCTGGTCTGGTTCGGTCTGGTCTGGTTCGGTCTGGTCTGGTTCGGTCTGGTCTGGTTCGGTCTGGTCTGGTTCGGTCTGGTCTGGTTCGGTCTGGTCTGGTTCGGTCTGGTCTGGTCTGGTATGGTCTGGTTCGTTCTGGTCTGGTCTGGTTCGGTCTGGTTCGGTCTGGTCTGGTTCGGTCTGGTTCGGTCTGGTCTGGTCTGGTCTGGTTCGTTCTGGTTCGGTCTGGTCTGGTCCGGTCTGGTCCGGTTTGGTCCAGTCTGGTCTGGTCTGGTTCGGTCTGATTCGGTCTGGTTCGGTCTGGTCTGGTCTGGTTCGTTCTGGTTCGGTCTGGTTCGGTCTGGTCTGGTTCGTTCTGGTTCGGTCTGGTTCGGTCTGGTCTGGTTCGTTCTGGTTCGGTCTGGTTCGTTCTGGTTCGGTCTGGTTCGGTCTGGTCTGGTTCTCTCTGGTTCGGTCTGGTTCGGTCTGGTCTGGTTCTCTCTGGTCTGGTCTGGTTCGGTCTGGTCTGGTCTGGTTCGGTATGGTCTGGTTCGGTCTGGTCTTGTCTGGTCCGGTCTGGTCTGGTTCGTTCTGGTTCGGTCTGGTTCGGTCTGGTCTGGTCTGGTTCGGTCTGGCCTGGTCTGGTCTGGTTCGGTCTGGTTCGGCTGGTCTGGTCTGGTCTGGTTCGGTCTGTTCTGGTCTGGTCTGGTTCGTTCTGGTTCGCTCTGGTTCGGTCTGGTCCTGTTCGGTCTGGTCTGGTTTGGTCCGGTCTGGTTCGGTCTGGTCTGGTCTGGCTCGTTCTGGTTCGCTCTGGTTCGGTCTGGTCCGGTCTGGTCTGGTTCGGTCTGGTCTGGTTCGTTCTGGTTCGGAATGGTTCGGTCTGGTCTGGTCTGGTTCGCTCTGGTTCGGTCTGGTCTGGTTCGGTCTGGTCTGGTCTGGTTCGGTCTGGTATGGTCTGGTTCGGTCTGGTCTGGTCTGGTCCGGTCTGGTTCGGTCTGGTCTTGTCTGGTCCGGTCTGGTCTGGTTCGTTCTGGTTCGGTCTGGTTCGGTCTGGTCTGGTCTGGTTCGGTCTGGCCTGGTCTGGTCTGGTTCGGTCTGGTTCGGCTGGTCTGGTCTGGTTCGGCTGGTCTGGTCTGGTTCGGTCTGGTCTGGTTCGGTCTGGTTCGGTTTGGCCTGGTTCGGTCTGGTTCGGTCTGTTCTGGTTCGGTCTGGTCTGGTTCGGTCTGGTTCGGTCTGGTCTGGTTCGATCTGGTTCGGTCTGGTTGCGTCTGGTTCGGTCTGGTCCCGTCTGGTTCGGTCTGGTCTGGTCTGGTTCGTTCTGGTCTGGTTCGGTCTGGTTCGGTCTGGTCTGGTTCGGTTCGGTCTAGTCTGGTCTGGTCCGGTCTGGTCTGGTCTGGTTCGGTCTGGTCTGGTTCGATCTGGTTCGGTTCGGTCTGGTCTGGTCTGGTCTGGTTCGGTCTGGTTCGGTCTGGTCCGGTCTGGTCTGGTTCGGTCTGGTCTTGTCTGGTTCGGTCTGGTCTGGTTCGGTCTGGTTCGGTCTGGTCTGGTCTGGTTCGATCTGGTTCGGTCTGGCCTGATCTGGTCTGGTTCGTTCTGGTTCGCTCTGGTTCGGTCTGGTCCGGTCTGGTCTGGTTCGGTCTGGTCTGGTTCGGTCTGGTCTGGTTCGGTCTGGTCTGGTTCGGTCTGGTCTGGTTCAGTCTGGTTCGGTCTGGTCTGGTTCGGTCTGGTCTGGTTCGGTATGGTCTGGTCTGGTCTGGTTCGTTCTGGTCTGGTTCGGTCTGGTCTGGTCTGGTTCGGTCTGGTTCGGTCTGGCCTGGTCTGGTCTGGTTCGTTCTGGTTCGCTCTGGTTCGGTCTGGTCCGGTCTGGTTCGGTCTGGTCTGGTCTGGTCTGGTTCGGTCTGTTCTGGTTCGTTCTGGTTCGCTCTGGTTCGGTCTGGTCTGGTTCGGTCTGGTCTGGTCTGGTTTGGTCCGGTCTGGTTCGGTCTGGTCCGGTCTGGTCTGGTTCGGTCTGGTCTTGTCTGGTTCGGTCTGGTCTGGTTCGGTCTGGTTCGGTCTGGTCTGGTCTGGTTCGATCTGGTTCGGTCTGGCCTGATCTGGTCTGGTTCGTTCTGGTTCGCTCTGGTTCGGTCTGGTCCGGTCTGGTCTGGTTCGGTCTGGTCTGGTTCGGTCTGGTCTGGTTCGGTCTGGTCTGGTTCGGTCTGGTCTGGTTCAGTCTGGTTCGGTCTGGTCTGGTTCGGTCTGGTCTGGTTCGGTATGGTCTGGTCTGGTCTGGTTGGTCTCTGGTCTGGTTCGGTCTGGTCTGGTCTGGTCTCGGTCTGGTCTGGTCTGGTCTGGTTCGGTCTGGTCTGGTTCTGGTCTGGTCGGTTTGGCCTGGGTCTGGTTCGGTCTGTTCTGGTTCGGTCTGGTCTGGTTGGTCTGGTTCGGTCTGGTCTGGTTCGTCTGGTTCGGTCTGGTTGCGTCTGGTCGGTCTGGTCTGGTTCGGTCTGGTCTGGTCTGGTCTGGTTCTGGTCTGGTTCGGTCTGGTCTGGTTCTGGTTCGGTCTGGTCTGGTCTGGTCCGGTCTGGTCTGGTCTGGTTCGGTCTGGTCTGGTTCGGTCTGGTTCGGTTCGGTCTGGTCTGGTCTGGTTCGGTCTGGTCTGGTCTGGTCTGGTCTTGTCTGGTTCGGTCTCTGGTCTGGTTCGGTCTGGTTCGGTCTGGTCCGGTCTGGTCTGGTTCGGTCTGGTCTTGTCTGGGTCTGGTCTGGTTCGGTCTGGTCTGGTCTGGTCTGGTTCGATCTGGTTCGGTCTGGCCTGGATCTGGTCTGGTTCGTTCTGGTTCGCTCTGGTTCGGTCTGGTCCTGGTCTGGTCTGGTTCGGTCTGGTCTGGTTCGGTCTGGTCTGGTTCGGTCTGGTCTGGTTCGGTCTGGTCTGGTTCAGTCTGGTTCGGTCTGGTCTGGTTCGGTCTGGTCTGGTTCGGTATGGTCTGGTCTGGTCTGGTTCGTTCTGGTCTGGTTCGGTCTGGTCTGGTCTGGTTCGGTCTGGTTCGGTCTGGCCTGGTCTGGTCTGGTTCGTTCTGGTTCGCTCTGGTTCGGTCTGGTCCGGTCTGGTTCGGTCTGGTCTGGTCTGGTCTGGTTCGGTCTGTTCTGGTTCGTTCTGGTTCGCTCTGGTTCGGTCTGGTCTGGTTCGGTCTGGTCTGGTCTGGTTTGGTCCGGTCTGGTTCGGTCTGGTCCGGTCTGGTCTGGTTCGGTCTGGTCTTGTCTGGTTCGGTCTGGTCTGGTTCGGTCTGGTTCGGTCTGGTCTGGTCTGGTTCGGTCTGGTTCGGTCTGGCCTGGTTCTGGTCTGGTTCGTTCTGGTTCGCTCTGGTTCGGTCTGGTCCGGTCTGGTCTGGTTCGGTCTGGTCTGGTTCGGTCTGGTCTGGTTCGGTCTGGTCTGGTTCGGTCTGGTCTGGTTCAGTCTGGTTCGGTCTGGTCTGGTTCGGTCTGGTCTGGTTCGGTATGGTCTGGTCTGGTCTGGTTCGTTCTGGTCTGGTTCGGTCTGGTCTGGTCTGGTTCGGTCTGGTTCGGTCTGGCCTGGTCTGGTCTGGTTCGTTCTGGTTCGCTCTGGTTCGGTCTGGTCCGGTCTGGTTCGGTCTGGTCTGGTCTGGTCTGGTTCGGTCTGTTCTGGTTCGTTCTGGTTCGCTCTGGTTCGGTCTGGTCTGGTTCGGTCTGGTCTGGTCTGGTTTGGTCCGGTCTGGTTCGGTCTGGTCTGGTTCGGTCTGGTCTGGTTCGGTCTGGTTCGGTTCGGTCTGGTTCGGTTCGGTCTGGTTCGGTTCGGTCTGGTCTGGTTCGGTCTGGTCTGGTTCGGTCTGGTCTGGTCTCGTCTGGTTCGGTATGGTCTGGTCTGGTTCGTTCTGGTCTGGTTCGGTCTGGTCTGGTTCGGTCTGGTCTGGTCTGGTCTGGTTTGGTCTGTTCTGGTCTGGTCTGGTTCGTTCTGGTTCGGTCTGGTCTGGTTCGGTCTGGTCTGGTTTGGTCCAGTCTGGTTTGGTCCAGTCTGGTTCGGTCTGGTCTGGTCTGGTTCGTTCTGGTTCGCTCTGGTTCGGTCTGGTCTGGTCTGGTTCGGTCTGGTCTGGTTCGGTCTGGTCTGGTTCGGTCTGGTCTGGTTCGGTCTGGTCTGGTCCGGTCTGGTCGGGTCTGGTTCGGGTCTGGTTCGCTCTGGTCTGGTTCGGTCTGGTCTGGTTCGGTCTGGTCTGGTTCGGTCTGGTATGGTCTGGTCTGGTCTGGTTCGTTCTGGTTCGCTCCGGTTCGGTCTGGTCCGGTCTGGTTCGGTCTGGTCTGGTTCGGTCTGGTTTGGTCTGGTCTGGTCTGGTTCGTTCTGGTTCGGTCTGGTCTGGTCTGGCCAGGTCTGGTCTGGTTCGGTCTGGTCTGGTCTGGTCCGCTCTGGTTCGGTCTGGTCTGGTCTGGTCTGGTCTGGTTCGGTCTGGTCTGGTCCGGTCTGGTCTGGTTCGGTCTGGTCTGGTCTGGTTCGGTCTGGTCTGGTTCGGTCTGGTCTGGTCTGGTCCGGTCTGGTCCGGTCTGGTTCGGTCTGGTCTGGTTCGGTATGGTCTGGTTCGGTATGGTCTGGTCTGGTCTGGCCAGGTCTGGTCTGGTCTGGTCTGGTTCGGTCTGGTCTGGTCCGGTCCGGTCTGGTTCGGTCTGGTCTGGTCTGGTTCGGTCTGTTCTGGTCTGGTCTGGTTCGTTCTGGTTCGCTCTGGTTCGGTCTGGTCTGGTTCGGTCTGGTCTGGTTTGGTCCGGTCTGGTTCGGTCTGGTCTGGTTCGGTCTGGTCTGGTTCGGTCTGGTCTGGTTCGGTCTGGTTCGGTTCGGTCTGGTTCGGTTCGGTCTGGTCTGGTTCGGTCTGGTCTGGTTCGGTCTGGTCTGGTTAGGTCTGGTCTGGTCTGGTCTCGTCTGGTTCGGTATGGTCTGGTCTGGTTCGTTCTGGTCTGGTTCGGTCTGGTCTGGTTCGGTCTGGTCTGGTCTGGTTTGGTCTGTTCTGGTCTGGTCTGGTTCGTTCTGGTTCGGTCTGGTTCGGTCCAGTCTGGTTTGGTCCAGTCTGGTTCGGTCTGGTCTGGTCTGGTTCGTTCTGGTTCGCTCTGGTTCGGTCTGGTCTGGTCTGGTTCGGTCTGGTCTGGTTCGTTCTGGTTCGCTCTGGTTCGGTCTGGTCTGGTCTGGTTCGGTCTGGTCTGGTTCGGTCTGGTCTGGTTCGGTCTGGTCTGGTCCGGTCTGGTCGGGTCTGGTTCGGGTCTGGTTCGCTCTGGTCTGGTTCGGTCTGGTCTGGTTCGGTCTGGTATGGTCTGGTCTGGTCTGGTTCGTTCTGGTTCGCTCCGGTTCGGTCTGGTCCGGTCTGGTTCGGTCTGGTCTGGTTCGGTCTGGTTTGGTCTGGTCTGGTTCGGTCTGGTCTGGTCTGGCCAGGTCTGGTCTGGTTCGGTCTGGTCTGGTCTGGTCTGGTTCGGTCTGGTCTGGTCCGGTCTGGTCTGGTTCGGTCTGGTCTGGTCTGGTTCGGTCTGGTCTGGTTCGGTCTGGTCTGGTCTGGTCTGGTTCGGTCTGGTCCGGTCTGGTTCGGTCTGGTCTGGTTCGGTATGGTCTGGTTCGGTATGGTCTGGTCTGGTCTGGCCAGGTCTGGTCTGGTTCGGTCTGGTCTGGTCCGGTCTGGTCCGGTTCGGTCCGGTCCGGTCTGGTTCGGTCTGGTCTGGTTCGGTTTGGTCTGGTTCGGTTTGGTTCGGTCTGGTCTGCTCTGGTCTGGTCTGGTTCGGTCTGGTCTGGTCTGGTCTGGTTCGTTCTGGTTCGGTCTGGTCTGGTTCGGTCTGGTTCGTTCTGGTTCGGTCTGGTTCGTTCTGGTTCGGTCTGGTCTGGTCTGGTCTGGTTCGCTCTGGTTCGGTCTGGTTCGGTCTGGTCTGGTTCGGTCTGGTCTGGTCTGGTTCGGTCTGGTCTGGTCTGGTCCGGTCTGGTCTGGTCTGGTCCGGTCTGGTTCGGTCTGGTCTGGTCTGGTCTGGTTCGTTCTGGTTCGGTCTGGTTCGGTCTGGTCTGGTCTGGTTCGGTCTGGCCTGGTCTGGTCTGGTTCGGTCTGGTTCGGCTGGTCTGGTTCGGCTGGTCTGGTCTGGTTCGGTCTGGTCTGGTTCGGTCTGGTTCGGTCTGGTTCGGTCTGTTCTGGTTCGGTCTGGTCTGGTTCGGTCTGGTCTGGTCTTGTCTGGTTCGGTCTTGTCTGGTTCGGTCTTGTCTGGTTCGGTCTGGTCTGGTTCGGTCTGGTCTGGTTTGGTCTGGTCTGGTTCAGTCTGGTCTGGTCTGGTTCGGTCTGGTTCGGTCTGGTCCGGTCTGGTTCGGTCTGGTCTGGTTCAGTCTGGTCTGATCTGGTCTGTTCTGGTTCGCTCTGGTTCGGTCTGGTCTGGTTCGGTCTGGTCTGGTTCGGTCTGGTCTGGTTCGGTCTGGTCTGGTTCGGTCTGGTCTGGTTCGGTCTGGTCTGGGTCTGGTCTGGTTCGGTCTGGTTCGGTCTGGTCTGGTTCGGTCTGGTCTGGTTCGGTTCGGTCTGGTCTGGTTCGGTCTGGTTCGGTCTGGTCTGGTTCGGTCTGGTTCGGTCTGGTTCGGTCTGGTCTGGTCTTGTCTGGTTCGGTCTTGTCTGGTTCGGTCTGGTCTGGTTCGGTCTGGTCTGGTTTGGTCTGGTCTGGTTCAGTCTGGTCTGGTCTGGTTCGGTCTGGTTCGATCTGGTTCGGTCTGGTCCGGTCTGGTTCGGTCTGGTCTGGTTCAGTCTGGTCTGATCTGGTCTGTTCTGGTTCGCTCTGGTTCGCTCTGGTTCGGTCTGGTCCGGTCTGGTTCGGTCTGGTCCGGTCTGGTTCGGTCTGGTCTGGTTCGGTCTGGTCTGGTTCGGTCTGGTCTGGTTCGGTCTGGTCTGGTTCAGTCTGGTCTGGTTCAGTCTGGTTCGGTCTGGTCTGGTTCGGTCTGGTCTGGTCTGGTTCGGTCTGGTCTGGTCTGGTTCGGTATGGTCTGGTCTGGTCTGGTTCGTTCTGGTCTGGTCTGGTTCGGTCTGGTCTGGTCTGGTTCGGTCTGGCTCGGTCTGGCCTGGTCTGGTCTGGTTCGTTCTGGTTCGCTCTGGTTCTGGTCCGGTCTGGTTCGGTCTGGTCTGGTTCGGTCTGGTCTGGTTCGGTCTGTTCTGGTCCGGTCTGGTCTGGTTCGGTCTGTTCTGGTCTGGTCTGGTCTGGTTCGTTCTGGTTCGCTCTGGTTCGGTCTGGTCCCGTTCGGTCTGGTCTGGTTCGGTCTGGTCTGGTCTGGCTCGTTCAGGTTCGCTCTGGTTCGGTCTGGTCCGGTCTGGTCTGGTTCGGTCTGGTCTGGTTCGGTCTGGTCTGGTTCGGTATGGTCTGGTATGTCTGGTTCGGTCTGGTCTGGTTCGGTCTGGTCTGGTCTGGTCCGGTCTGGTCTGGTTCGTTCTGGTTCGGTCTGGTTCGGTCTGGTCTGGTCTGGTTCGGTCTGGTCTGGTTCGTTCTGGTTCGGTCTGGTTCGGTCTGGTCTGGTCTTGTCTGGTTCGGTCTTGTCTGGTCTGTTTTGTTCTGGTTCGGGTCTGGTTCGGTCTGGTCTGTTTTGTTCTGGTTCGGTCTGGTTCGGTCTGGTCTGGTTCGGTCTGGTCTGGTCTGGTTCGGTCTGGTCCGGTCTGGTCCCGTCTGGTTCGGTCTGGTCTGTTTCGTTCTGGTTCGCTCTGGTTCGGTCTGGTCTGGTTCGGTCTGGTCTGGTTCGGTCTGTTCTGGTTCGGTCTGGTCTGGTCTGGTTCGGTCTGGTTCGGTCTGGTCTGGTTCGGTATGGTCTGGTCTGGTATGGTCTGGTCTGGTTCGGTCTGGTCTGGTCTGGTCTGGTTTGGTCTGGTCTGGTCTGGTTCGGTCTGGTCTGGTTCGGTCTGGTCGGTCCGGTCTGGTCTGGTTCGGTCTGGTCGGTCTGGTCTGGTCTGGTTCGGTCTGGTTCGGTCTGGTCTGGTTCGGTCTGGTCTGGCCTGGTCTGGTCTGGTTCGGTCTGGTCTGGTTCGGTCTGGTCTGGTTCGTTCTGGTTCGCTCTGGTCTGGTCTGGTTCGGTCTGGCCTGGTCTGGTCTGGTTCGGTCTGGTCAGGTCTGGTATGGTCTGGTCTGGTTCGTTCTGGTTCGCTCCGGTTCGGTCTGGTTCGGTCTGGTCTGGTTCGGTCTAGTCTGGTCTGGTCTGGTTCGTTCTGGTTCGGTCTGGTTCGGCCTGGTCTGGTCCGGTCTGGTTCGGTCTGGTCTGGTTCGGTGTGGTCTGGTTCGGTCTGGTCTGGTTCGGTCTGGTCTGGTTCGGTCTGGTCTGGTCCGGTCTGGTCTGGTCTGGTTCGTTCTGGTTCGGTCTGGTCTGGTTCGGTCTGGTCTGGCCTGGTCTGGTCTGGTTCGTTCTGGTTCGGTCTGGTCTGGTTCGTTCTGGTTCGGTCTGGTCTGGTTCGTTCTGGTTCTCTCTGGTTCGGTCTGGTCTGGTCTGGTTCGGTCTGGTCTGGTTCGCTCTGGTTCGGTCTGGTCTGGTTCGGTCTGGTCTGGTTCGGTCTGGTCTGGTCTGGTTCGGTCGGGTCTGGTTCGGTCTGGTCCTGTCCGGTCTGGTTTGGTTTGTTCTGGTTCGGTCTGGTCTGGTCTGGTCCGGTCTGGTCCGGTCTGGTATGGTCTGGTTCGGTCTGGTCTGGTCTGGTTCGGTATGGTCTGGTCTGGTCTGGTTTGGTCTGGTCTGGTTCGTTCTGGTTCGCTCTGGTTCGCTCTGGTCCGGTTTGGTCCGGTCTGGTCTGGTTCGGTCTGGTTCGGTATGGTCTGGTATGGTCTTGTCTGGTTCGGTCTGGTCTGGTCTGGTTCGGTCTGGTCTGGTTCGGTCTGGTTCGGTCTGGTCTGGTCTGGTTCGGTCTGGTCTGGTTCGGTCTGGTCTGGTTCGGTCTGGTTCGGTCTGGTCTGGTCTGGTTCGGTCTGGTCTGGTCTGGTTCGGTCTGGTCTGGTTCGTTCTGGTTCGCTCTGGTTCGGTCTGGTTCGGTCTGGTCTGGTCTTGTCTGGTTCGGTCTTGTCTGGTCTGTTTTGTTCTGGTTCGGGTCTGGTTCGGTCTGGTCTGGTCTGTTTTGTTCTGGTTCGGGTCTGGTCTGGTCTGTTTTGTTCTGGTTCGGTCTGGTCTGGTTCGGTCTGTTCTGGTCTGGTCTGGTTCGTTCTGGTTCGCTCTGGTTCGGTCTGGTCTGGTCTGGTTTGGTCCGGTCTGGTTCGGTCTGGTCTGGTCTGGTTCGTTCTGGTTCGCTCTGGTTCGGTCTGGTCTGGTCTGGTTCGTTCTGGTCTGGTTCGTTCTGGTTCGCTCTGGTCTGGTTCGGGTCTGGTTCGGTCTGGTTCGGGTCTGGTTCGGTTTGGTTCGCTCGGGTCTGGTTCGGTCTGGTCTGGTTCGCTCTGGTCTGGTTCGGTCTGGTCTGGTTCGGTCTGGTATGGTCTGGTCTGGTCTGGTTCGTTCTGGTTCGCTCCGGTTCGGTCTGGTTCGGTCTGGTCTGGTTCGGTCTGGTTCGGTCTGGTCTGGTTCGGTCTGGTCTGGTCTGGTCCGGTCTGGTTCGGTCTGGTCTGGTCTGGTTCGGTCTGGTCTCCGGTCTGGTTCGGTCTTCGGTCTGGTCTGGTTCGGTCTGGTCTGGTTCGGTCTGGTCTGGTTCGGTCTGGTCTGGTTCGGTCTGGTCTGGTTCGGTCTGGTCTGGTTCGGTCTGGTCTGGTCCGGTCTGGTCTGGTCCGGTCTGGTCGGTCTGGTCTGGGTTCGGTCTGGTTCGGTCTGGTCTGCTCTGGTCTGGTTCGGTCTGGTCTGGTCTGGTTCGTTCTGGTTCGGTCTGGTTCGGTCTGGTCTGGTTCTGGTTCTGGTTCGTTCTGGTTCGGTCTGGTTCGTTCTGGTTCGGTCTGGTTGGTCTGGTCTGGTTCTGGTCTGGTTCGCTCTGGTTCGGTCTGGTTCTGGTCTGGTCTGGTTCGGTCTGGTTCGGTCTCGGTCTGGTCTGGTTCGGTCTGGTCGGTCTGGTTCGGTCTGGTCTGGTTCGGTCTGGTCTGGTTCGGTCTGGTCTGGTTCGGTCTGGTCTGGTCTGGTTCGGTTCGCTCTGGTTCGGTCTGGTTCGGTCTGGTCTCGGTCTGGTTCGGTTCTGGTTCGGTCTGGTTCGGTCTGGTCTGGTCTGGTCTGGTTCGGTCTGGTCTGGTTCGGTCTGGTCTGGTTCGGTCTGGTCCGGTCTGGTCTGGTTCGGTCTGGTTCGGTCTGGTTCGGTCTGGTCTGGTCTTGTCTGGTTCGGTCTTGTCTGGTTCGGTCTGGTCTGGTTCGGTCTGGTCTGGTTTGGTCTGGTCTGGTTGGTCTGGTCTGGTCTGGTTCGGTCTGGTTCGATCTGGTTCGGTCTGGTCCGGTCTCGGTCTGGTCTGGTTCGGTCTGGTCTGGATCTGGTCTGTTCTGGTTCGCTCTGGTTCGTCTGGTTCGGTCTGGTCTGGTCTGGTTCGGTCTGGTCTGGTTCGGTCTGGTCTGGTTCGGTCTGGTCTGGTTCGGTCTGGTCTGGTTCAGTCTGGTCTGGTTCGGTCTGGTTCGGTCTGGTTCGGTCTGGTCTGGTCTGGTTCGGTCTGGTCTGGTCTGGTTCGGTATGGTCTGGTCTGGTCTGGTTCGTTCTGGTCTGGTCTGGTTCGGTCTGGTCTGGTCTGGTTCGGTCTGGCTCGGTCTGGCCTGGTCTGGTCTGGTTCGTTCTGGTTCGCTCTGGTTCGGTCTGGTCCGGTCTGGTTCGGTCTGGTCTGGTTCGGTCTGGTCTGGTTCGGTCTGGTCTGGTTCGGTCTGTTCTGGTCTGGTCTGGTCTGGTTCGTTCTGGTTCGCTCTGGTTCGGTCTGGTCCCGTTCGGTCTGGTCTGGTTCGGTCTGGTCTGGTCTGGCTCGTTCAGGTTCGCTCTGGTTCGGTCTGGTCCGGTCTGGTCTGGTTCGGTCTGGTCTGGTTCGGTCTGGTCTGGTTCGGTATGGTCTGGTATGGTCTGGTCTGGTTCGGTCTGGTCTGGTCTGGTTCGGTCTGGTCTGGTCTGGTCCGGTCTGGTCTGGTTCGTTCTGGTTCGGTCTGGTTCGGTCTGGTCTGGTCTGGTTCGGTCTGGTCTGGTTCGTTCTGGTTCGGTCTGGTTCGGTCTGGTCTGGTCTTGTCTGGTTCGGTCTTGTCTGGTCTGTTTTGTTCTGGTTCGGGTCTGGTTCGGTCTGGTCTGTTTTGTTCTGGTTCGGTCTGGTTCGGTCTGGTCTGGTTCGGTCTGGTTCGGTCTGGTCTGGTCTGGTTCGGTCTGGTCCGGTCTGGTCCCGTCTGGTTCGGTCTGGTCTGTTTCGTTCTGGTTCGCTCTGGTTCGGTCTGGTCTGGTTCGGTCTGGTCTGGTTCGGTCTGGTCTGGTTCGGTCTGGTCTTCTGGGTCTGGTTCGGTCTGGTTCGGGTCTGGTTCGGTCTGGTCTGGTTCGGTCTGGTCTGGTCTGGTTCGGTCTGGTCTGGTCTGGTTCGGTCTGGTCTGGTTCGGTCTGGTCTGGTTCGGTCTGGTTCGGTCTGGTTCGGTCTGGTCTGGGTCTGGTCTGGTTCGGTCTGGTCTTCGGTCTGGTCTGGTTCGGTCTGGTGGCCTGGTCTGGTCTGGTTCGGTCTGGTCTGGTTCGGTCTGGTCTGGTTCGTTCTGGTTCGGTCTCTGGTTCGGTCTGGTCGGTCGGTCTGGTCTGGTCTGGTTCGGTCTGGTCAGGTCTGGTATGGTCTGGTCTGGTTCGTTCTGGTTCGCTGGTTCGGTCTGGTTCGGTCTGGTCTGGTTCGGTCTGGTCTGGTCTGGTCTGGTTCGGTCTGGTTCGGTCTGGTTCGGTCCTGGTCTGGTCTGGTTCCGGTCTGGTCCGGTCTGGTCTGGTCTGGTTCGGTCTGGTCTGGTTCGGTCGGTCTGGTTCGGTCTGGTCTGGTTCGGTCTGGTCTGGTCCGGTCTGGTCTGGTCTGGTTCGTTCTGGTTCGGTCTGGTCTGGTTCGGTCTGGTCTGGCCTGGTCTGGTCTGGGTCTGGTTCGGTCTGGTCTGGGTTCTGGTTCGGTCTGGTCTGGTTCGGTCTGGTCTGGTCTGGTTCGGTCTGGTCTGGTCTGGTTCGGTCTGGTCTGGTCTGGTCTCGGTCTGGTCTGGTCGGTCTGGTCTGGTCTGGTCTGGTCTGGTCTGGTCCGGTCTGGTTTGGTTTGGTCTGGTTCGGTCTGGTCTGGTCTGGTCTGGTATGGTCTGGTTCGGTCTGGTCTGGTCTGGTTCTGGTCTGGTCTGGTCTGGTTTGGTCTGGTCTGGTTCGTTCTGGTTCGTCTGGTTCGGTCTGGTCCGGTTTGGTCCGGTCTGGTCTGGTTCGGTCTGGTTCGGTCTGGTCTTGGTCTGGTCTGGTCTCGGTCTGGTTCGGTCTGGTCTGGTCTGGTTCGGTCTGGTCTGGTTCGGTCTGGTTCGGTCTGGTTCGGTCTGGTCTGGTTCGGTCTGGTCTGGTTCGTTCTGGTTCGCTCTGGTTCGGTCTGGTTCGGTCTCTGGTCTGGTCTGGTTCGTTCTGGTTCGGTCTGGTTCGGTCTGGTCAGGTCTGGTCTGGTCTGGTCTGGTTCGTTCTGGTTCGCTCCGGTTCGGTCTGGTTCGGTCTGGTCTGGTTCGGTCTAGTCTGGTCTGGTCTGGTTCGTTCTGGTTCGGTCTGGTTCGGCCTGGTCTGGTCCGGTCTGGTTCGGTCTGGTCCGGTCTGGTTCGGTCTGGTCTGGTTCGGTCTGGTCTGGTTCGGTCTGGTCTGGTTCGGTCTGGTCTGGTCCGGTCTGGTCTGGTCTGGTTCGTTCTGGTTCGGTCTGGTCTGGTTCGGTCTGGTCTGGCCTGGTCTGGTCTGGTTCGTTCTGGTTCGGTCTGGTCTGGTTCGTTCTGGTTCGGTCTGGTCTGGTTCGTTCTGGTTCTCTCTGGTTCGGTCTGGTCTGGTCTGGTTCGGTCTGGTCTGGTTCGCTCTGGTTCGGTCTGGTCTGGTTCGGTCTGGTCTGGTTCGGTCTGGTCTGGTCTGGTTCGGTCGGGTCTGGTTCGGTCTGGTCCTGTCCGGTCTGGTTTGGTTTGTTCTGGTTCGGTCTGGTCTGGTCTGGTCCGGTCTGGTCCGGTCTGGTATGGTCTGGTTCGGTCTGGTCTGGTCTGGTTCGGTATGGTCTGGTCTGGTCTGGTTTGGTCTGGTCTGGTTCGTTCTGGTTCGCTCTGGTTCGCTCTGGTCCGGTTTGGTCCGGTCTGGTCTGGTTCGGTCTGGTTCGGTATGGTCTTGTCTGGTATGGTCTTGTCTGGTTCGGTCTGGTCTGGTTCGGTCTGGTCTGGTTCGGTCTGGTTCGGTCTGGTCTGGTCTGGTTCGGTCTGGTCTGGTTCGTTCTGGTTGGTCTGGTTCGGTCTGGTCTGGTTCGGTCTGGTCTGGTTCGTTCTGGTTCGGTCTGGTCAGGTCTGGTTCGGTCTGGTCTGGTTCGGTCTGGTCTGGTTCGTTCTGGTTCGCTCTGGTTCGGTCTGGTTCGGTCTGGTCTGGTCTTGTCTGGTTCGGTCTTGTCTGGTCTGTTTTGTTCTGGTTCGGGTCTGGTTCGGTCTGGTCTGGTCTGTTTTGTTCTGGTTCGGGTCTGGTCTGGTCTGTTTTGTTCTGGTTCGGTCTGGTCTGGTTCGGTCTGTTCTGGTCTGGTCTGGTTCGTTCTGGTTCGCTCTGGTTCGGTCTGGTCTGGTCTGGTTTGGTCCGGTCTGGTTCGGTCTGGTCTGGTCTGGTTCGTTCTGGTTCGCTCTGGTTCGGTCTGGTCTGGTCTGGTTCGTTCTGGTCTGGTTCGTTCTGGTTCGCTCTGGTCTGGTTCGGGTCTGGTTCGGTCTGGTTCGGGTCTGGTTCGGTTTGGTTCGCTCGGGTCTGGTTCGGTCTGGTCTGGTTCGCTCTGGTCTGGTTCGGTCTGGTCTGGTTCGGTCTGGTATGGTCTGGTCTGGTCTGGTTCGTTCTGGTTCGCTCCGGTTCGGTCTGGTTCGGTCTGGTCTGGTTCGGTCTGGTTCGGTCTGGTCCGGTCTGGTCTGGTCTGGTCCGCTCTGGTTCGGTCTGGTCTGGTCTGGTTCGGTCTGGTCTGGTCCGGTCTGTTCTGGTCCGGTCTGGTCTGGTTCGGTCTGGTCTGGTCTGGTCCGGTCTGGTTGGTCTGGTCTGGTTCGGTCTGGTCTGGTTCGGTCTGGGTCTGGTCTGGTTCGGTCTGGTCTGGTTCGGTCTGGTCTGGTTCGGTCTGGTCCGGTCTGGTCGGTTCGGTCTGGTCTGGTTCGGTCTGGTCTGGTCCGGTCTGGTCCGGTTGGTCCGGTCTGGTTCGGTCTGGTCTGGTTCGGTTTGGTCTGGTTCGGTCTGGTTCGGTCTGGTCTGCTCTGGTCTGGTTCGGTCTGGTCTGGTCTGGTTCGTTCTGGTTCGGTCTGGTTCGGTCTGGTCTGGTTCGTTCTGGTTCGTTCTGGTTCGGTCTGGTTCGGTCTGGTTCGGTCTGGTTGGGTCTGGTCTGGTCTGGTTCGTCTGGTTCGGTCTGGTTCGGTCTGGTTCGGTCTGGTCTGGTTCGGTCTGGTTCGGTCTGGTCTGGTCTGGTCTGGTCTGGTTCGGTCTGGTTCGGTCTGGTTCGGTCTGGTCTGGTCTGGTCTGGTTCGGTCTGTTCTGGTCTGGTCTGGTTCGTTCTGGTTCGCTCTGGTTCGCTCTGGTTCGGTCTGGTCTGGTTCGGTCTGGTCTGGTTTGGTCCGGTCTGGTTCGGTCTGGTCTGGTCTGGTTCGTTCTGGTTCGCTCTGGTTCGGTCTTGTCCGGTCTGGTCTGGTTCGGTCTGGTCTGGTTCGGTATGGTCTGGTTCGGTCTGGTCTGGTTCGGTCTGGTCTGGTTCGGTCTGGTCTGGTCCGGTCTGGTCTGGTCTGGTTCGGTCTGGTCTGGTCTGGTTCGGTCTGGTCTGGTTCGTTCTGGTTCGCTCTGGTTCGGTCTGGTCCGGTCTGGTCTGGTTCGGTATGGGCTGGTCTGGTTCGGGTCTGGTTCGGTCTGGTCTTGTCTGGTTCGGTCTGGTCTGGTCTGTTTTGTTCTGGTTCGGTCTGGTTCGGTCTGGTCTGGTTCGGTCTGGTCTGGTCTGGTTCGGTCTGGTTCGGTCTGGTCCGGTCTGGTCCCGTCTGGTCCCGTCTGGTCTGTTTCGTTCTGGTTCGCTCTGGTTCGGTCTGGTCTGGTTCGGTCTGGTCTGGTTCGGTATGGTCTGGTCTGGTCTGGTTCGGTCTGTTCTGGTCTGGTCCGGTCTGGTTCGGTCTGGTCCGGTCTGGTTCGGTCTGGTCTGGTCTTGTCTGGTTCGGTCTGGTTCGGTCTGGTCCGGTCTGGTCTGGTCTTGTCTGGTTCGGTCTGGTTCGGTCTGGTTCGGTCTGGTCTGGTCTGGTTCGGTCTGGTACGGTCTCTGGTCCGGTCTGGTTCGGTCTGGTCTGGTCGGTCTGGTCTGGTCTGGTCTGGTCTGGTTCGGTCTGGTCTGGTCTCGGTCTGGTCTGGTCTCGGTCTGGTTCGGTCTGGTCTGGTTCGGTCTGGTTCGGTCTGGTCTGGTTCGGTCTGGTCTGGTCGGTCGGTCTGGTTCGGTCTGGTCGGTCTGGTTCGGTCTGGTCGGTCTGGTTCGGTCTGGTCTGGTTCGGTCTGGTCTGGTTCGGTCTGGTCTGGTTCGGTCTGGTTCGGTCTGGGTTCGGTCTGGTTCGCTCTGGTCTGGTCTGGTTCGGTCTGGTCTGGCCTGGTCTGGTCTGGTTCGGTCTGGTCTGGTTCGGTCTGGTCTGGTTCGTTCTGGTTCGCTCTGGTTCGTTCTGGTCCGGTCTGGTCTGGTCTGGTTCGGTCTGGCCTGGTCTGGTCTGGTTCGTTCTGGTTCGCTGGTCTGGTTCGGTCTGGTCTGGTTCGGTCTGGTCTGGTTCGGTCTGGTCTGGTCTGGTTCGGTCTGGTATGGTCTGGTTCGTTCTGGTTCGCTCCGGTTCGGTCTGGTCCGGTCTGGTTCGGTCTGGTCTGGTTCGGTCTGGTCTGGTTCGGTCTGGTCTGGTTCGGTCTGGTCTGGTTCGGTCTGGTCTGGTTTGGTCTGGTTCGTTCTGGTTCGTTCTGGTTCGGTCTGGTCTGGCCTGGTCCGGTCTGGTCCGGTCTGGTTCGGTCTGGTCTCTGGGTCGGTCGGTCTGGTCTGGTTCGGTCTGGTCTGGTCTGGTCTGGTTCGGTCTGGCCTGGTCTGGTCTGGTTCGGTCTGGTCTGGTTCTGGTTCGGTCTGGTCTGGTTCGGTCTGGTCTGGTCTGGTTCGTTCTGGTTCGCTCTGCTGGTCTGGTCTGGTCTGGTTCGGTATGGTTCTGGTATGGTCTGGTCTGGTATGGTCTGGTCTGGTTCGGTCTGGTCTGGGTCTGGTTCGGTCTGGTCTGGTTGGTCTGGTCTGGTCTGGTTCGGTCTGGTGGTCTGGTTCTGGTCGGTGTGGTCTGGTCTGGTTCGGTCTGGTCTGGTCTGGTTCGGTCTGGTCTGGTCTGGTTCGTTCTGGTTCGGTCTGGCCTGGTCTGGTCTGGTTCGGTCTGGTCTGGTTCGTTCTGGTTCGGTCTGGTCTGGTTCGGTCTGGTCTGGTCTGGTTCGTTCTGGTTCGCTCTGCTTCGGTCTGGTCTGGTCTGGTTCGGTCTGGTTCGGTATGGTCTGGTATGGTCTGGTCTGGTTCGGTCTGGTCTGGTTCGGTCTGGTCTGGTTCGGTCTGATCTGGTTCGGTCTGGTCTGGTTCGGTCTGGTCCTGTCCGGTCTGGTCTGGTTCGTTCTGGTTCGGTCTGGTCTGGTCTGGTTCGGTATGGTCTGGTATGGTCTGGTCTGGTTCGGTCTGGTCTGGTTCGGTCTGGTCTGGTCTGGTCTGGTTCGGTATGGTCTGGTCTGGTTCGGTCTGGTCTGGTTTGGTCTGGTCTGGTTCGTTCTGGTAACTGTGTTTATGAAGTAAAGCATGTGTGTCTGTTGGTTTGAAGTAAACTCTAGTGTGTAGTGTTTTCTGTGATTGATTGTTATTACTGAAAAAAACCGTTGTGTCTAAGAAGTTGACTTCTTGCGGATGAATTGTGTATTTAACCTTAATGGATGGATGATGACCGTTGAGAATGTTTATAAAATCTGTGAATAACTGGATGTCGTGAGGCCAGGCTGCTATTATGTCATCTAAAAAGCGGTAATAACAAGTGGGTTGATATGGACACTTGGCCAGTGCCTCTCTCTCCCATTCAGCCATGTATATATTGGCGTAAGCAGGTGCACATTTTTTGCCCATAGCTGTTCCCTCCACCTGCAGGTAATAATGATCATTGAATGAAAAGTCATTGCTAGTCAGGCTGATTTCTAACAGTTGTAATATTTCTTTGTCCGGTCTAGTGTTGTCTGGGTATCTCTTAAAGATATTTCTAATTGCTTGTATTCCTGTTGCTGTATAGGCTATCAATATCTATCGTGAATATGTGTGTATGGGAGGGAACAACTATGGGTCCAATCCTCTCCATGAAGTGGTAGGTGTCCCTGAGAAAGCTGGGGTGCCTTGTGGAGAGAGGGTTGATATGGTGATCTATATATTGTGAAATGTTATAGGATTCACGATTGCAGTCTGAGACAATCGGTCTGCCAGGAGGAACTTCAAAGGGAATTGTCCATGTCTCCGGTTCCTTGTGTACTTTTAACAGTAAGTAGAATAGTCTAGGTCGTGGGGTGTCTGTACCGTTGAGAAAGTCCCGTTGTTTTGCTGTGATGTAGTGTTGGTCGTAGTCTTTTTATTATTGTCCTTAGCTGTGTCTGTGGTTGTATACTGTTTTGTACCCAAGTGATCAGTGTCCAGGGGGCAGCGAAGCTAGACTGGCGAGTATTATCCAGGTTAAGAAAACTGGCTGGCTGTGCAGAAGGTAAAGGCCGCTAGCAGTGGCTAACAATGACTAAATAGCTAGTTAGCTGGTTAGCTTCTGGAGGTTCTTGAATGTGTTCTAAAAATTAAAAATAATAGCGATTCCGTATCACATTGGGTGAGGCAGGTTACCGGAAGGTATAATCAAATTAAAAATCGAAAAGAGATTGAAAGAAAATATTTGGTCCGGTGAGTGGTTGGGACGCTGCGATTCAGACGGTTAGCAGGCCTGTGCTAACAGTTAGTAGGCCGGGGCTGAACAAGGTAGCAGTTAGCGGACCGGGGCTAAACAAGCTAGCAGTTAGCAGGCCGAATTAGCAAGCAAGGAGATAGCAAGGGCTAGAAAGTTAGCCTTTGGGGGACGTCGCGATGGGGTGAGTCTGTTTATGCCTCTTCATGCGGTGACATCGATAGACCTGTCGTGGGTCCGGATATTGTAGCCCAGGAGTATGCTTCGGTGGTAGCACAGGAGCTCTGGCCGGGCTAGCTTCAAGCTAAATGGATGGAAACGCTAGCCAGGAGTTAACATCCGGGGTTGCAGTTAGCTAGTTGTGAAGACCCAGCTGAAAATGTTCCGTTTGCGGTGGGAATCCGGGGATAAAAAAATAATAATAATAGGTCCGTTATGCTCTGGTTAGAGTCGCGTTGTTCGAACTGGCGAGAGCTTTCCGCGCTGAAGGTTAGCTGAAGACCGCTAGCAATGGTTTGCTGGTAGTTAGCTGTCTAGCTTCAGTTGAGGGGTGCTAGCTAGCTAGCTTGATAGTTAATGTTTGCTTTAGTTTGCGCGCCAGCTCTGCAAATTCAGCAGGTGTGTGTGTGTGTGTGTGTGAACGCTTCCAACAAAACTAATGACTTGCAGTGGATCAAACCATTGTGAGGCAAAGGGCGGGGGTTGCAATCTTTTGAAACTTAAAAACGCGCTATTAAGTGTCTATAATCAGCATAAGTGCTTTCATTGCGTTCATTCATATTATTGAAATTACATAGATATGTTTACAGTGATATATTGGGGGGGGAAATCATATTTTTCCCAGGATAGGGGGGTCATGTCCCCCCCTGGGATTTCTGCCTATGCACGTGATATCTCCTCACTCACGTGGTTGATTGAAGGACGTGGTTGATTGAAGAACTGATTTGTGTTGATGGCAATTACCATATAAATTCAAAGATGAAGAAGGAGGGATGACTAGAAACGATTCAGTTGACGGTTTTATGTGTGGATTAATTGTCGGAGTAGAGGAATTTGTGTAATTCAGGTAAAAAAATAACGCAATGTTTATATCACAGGACAAATTAGCTAGCGGGTTAACTCGCTAAATTGCCATACATGTTTCATGCTTTTCGGCCTGTCCCCAATTTAATGCCATTGGTCACATATTTTGTTTTGATATTTTAACCTGCGTGTCTTTATCGCGTCTGCAAGCACGCAGCTGGTATGTTTATAATGAACTTTATCTGTCGAAAATGGAAATTGTGAGGTTTGAGGTCTTGTGGTGGCTTATGGGGGAGGAAAGGGGGGAGAGTACAGGGGGTTGGGGGGAAAAGAAGGGTGTGGTGTGGGTCCAAATTGTGGGTAGAGCCTATTCTAAATTTAGCTGCTCACACCAATTCTTAAAAATGAGGTCTGCTGTGGTTGTTGTCCAGTGTATCAGGTCTGTTGTGTGGAATTCATCATGGGGTATCTCCAAGAGAAATGGGCCATGTGTGGTGATGTAACCGTTAATGACTTTGAGGTTCCGTTTTCAATCTGGTGAAAGGAGGGGTGAGTGGTTAATAATGGGGATGTAAATAATTGCATTAGGGAAAAAGTGACTCTTGCTTCCTTGTGCATTGATGCATTCTGTTTGATGTTTTGTATGGGTCATTATCCATATTGTTTATGCCCACCGAGAGAACCACTATGCATGCTGGTGTCTAAATGAACCTCTGTTTTCTCCAGGACCTTTTTGAAATGGTAAAATGTTGCTCCAGGGTAACTCTCCACTTGATGGGTTATGGGTTATGAAATGGAGGGATTCTATTAACATTTGAGTCTCCCAAGACTAGTATTGGTTTATTTCCCTTAAAATTCCAATCTGCCACCTTGCCATTTGGTGTAATACTTAAAGGCCCGTAGATGTCCTCCTAGGATCATAAATTAAACTGAGGTAAGCTCCAAGTTGCCTCTTTTTCTGGGTGGCAGTGCAGAAGTCGATGTGGTGAGAGATTCATTCAACCATAGTGTTGTTAAATATGAACATAAACGCCATATTGTGCATTTAAATGGTTTCATTGTTTTGTTAAAGGAAAGGAAAAACCTAAAAGAGGAAGTGCCAAACTAAAACCAAACAAACCATAAATATATAGAGTAGAAATAAATTATGAATAAAACCATGTTCTTCTCCATCCATTTTCCTGTCTGTTAAAACCCATTTTCTAATACAGGCCATTTGGTGTTATTGTCTGAGGTAAGGTTCTTTTTCTGGGTGGCAGTGCAGAAGTCATTCTCAACCATAGTGTTGTTAAATATGCTGCCCACTAAAAGAGGAAGTGCCAAACTAAAACCAAACAAACCATAAATATATAGAGTAGAAATAAATTATGAATAAAACCATGTTCTTCTCCATCCATTTTCCTGTCTGTTAAAACCCATTTTCTAATACAGGCCATTTGGTGTTAGATCCACTCCCGTGCTGCCCACAGGTCCAGAGGCCCACAGGTCCAGCCTATATGTGACTGTAACCCTGATATGGTAAGGTGAGTGATGGGGTGCTCCTGGAAGTGGGTTATGAGTTCCGTTTGTAGGTGTGCCCTTTTAATGTTATACAGGTGTTGTTTGAGTCTGGTTTCTATGGTGTGTTTGGTTTCTCCAATGTATTGTTTATTGCAAAGTGTACATGTAATTATATAAATGGTGTATGTGTGTTCAATGAATAGGATTCTTGTACTGGTGCTGATGTGTGGCTGTGTATATTTGTAATGACCTTTATCTGTCGAAAATGGAAATTATGAGGTTTGAGGTCTTGTGGTGGCTTACTACTGAATCTTGCTTTGGTGAGGAGGTCCTTTAAGTGTTTGTTCTTTCTAAATGCTGAAATAATTCTGTATGGTTTGAGTGGTATGTAAGTGTGCTGAACTGTAGAGAAGTTGTGTTTGATTGATTGATGTAGGGGTCTAATTCTATGTGAAAATGTGGTTACTAGGGGGATGATAATTGTCTGTTGATTGAGTATTGATGACAAGGGAGAAGAGACAGAGGAAGTGTTCCGGTTTAGTGATTGGTGCAGATCACTTTCCATAGGGGAGTCAGGGTGAGGGAGGGAGATAGGATGAGAACCAGGGTAATGGTACACATTAGGGTTAGGCGTGAGGTTTGGGGAGGGGTCAAGGTTAGGAGTAGGATGATTTGCTGTGGTCTGTGAGTGTTGGATGAATGGGAGGGAGGGCGGCCAATGTGTTTTTAATGGTTCTTAAAAATCGTTTTGAATATCCTCTTCTAAGTGCATTGAATAGTGTATTTATTGCATAATCCAGGTCTTGCTTGCAAGATGATATCCTGTAGAACCGTATAATTTGTGATTTTATTATTCCCTTAAATGTATGTTTAGGATGGTAACTGTGTTTATGAAGTAAAGCATGTGTGTCTGTTGGTTTGAAGTAAACTCTAGTGTGTAGTGTTTTCTGTGATTGATTGTTATTATCTGGTTCGGTCTGGTCTGGTTCGGTCTGGTTCTGGTTCTGTTCTGGTCTGGTCTGGTTCGGTCTGGTCTGGTTTGATCTGGTTCGCTCTGGTTCGGTCTGGTCTGGTCCGGTCCGGTCTGGTTCGGTCTGGTCTGGTATGGTCTTTCTGGTTCGGTCTGGTTCGGTCTGGTCTGGTTTGGTCCGGTCTGGTCCGGTCTGGTCTGGTCCGGTTCGGTCTGGTCTGGTTCGGTCTGGTCTGGTTCGGTCTGGTCCGGTTCGGTCCGGTCTGGTTCGGGTCTGGTCTGGTTCGGGTCTAGTCCGGTCTGGTCTGGTTCGGGTCTGGTTCGTGTCTGGTCTGGTTCGGGTCTGGTTCGGGTCTGGTCCGGTCTGGTCTGGTTCGGGTCTGGTCCGGTCTGGTTCGGTTCGGTCTGGTTCGGTCTGGTTCTGGTCTGGTCTGGTCTGGTCCGGTATGGTTCGTTCTGGTCTGGTTCGGTTCGGTCTGGTTCGGTCTGGTTCGGTTCGGTCTGGTCTGGTTCGGTTCGTTCTGGTTCGGTCTGGTTCGGTTCGGTCTGGTCTGGTTCGGTCTGGTTCGGTCCGGTCTGGTCTGGTCTGGTCTGGTCCGGTTCGGTCTTGTTCGGTCTTGTTCGGTCTGGTTCGGTCTGGTCTGGTTCGGGTCTGGTTCGGGTCTAGTCCGGTCTGGTCTGGTTCGGGTCTGGTTCGGGTCTAGTCCGGTCTGGTCTGGTTCGGGTCTGGTCCGGTCTGGTCTGGTTCGGGTCTGGTCTGGTTCGGTCTGGTTCGGTCTGGTCTGGTCTGGTCGGTCTGGTTCGGTCTGGTTCGGTTCTGGTCTGGTTCGGTCTGGTTCGGTCTGGTCTGGTTCGGTCTGGTCTGGTTCGGTCTGGTTCGGTCTGGTCTGGTCTGGTTCGTTCTGGTTCGCTCTGGTCCGGTTTGGTCTGGTCTGGTCTGGTTCGTTCTGGTTCGGTATGGTCTGGTATGGTTCGGCTGGTCTGGTCTGGTCCGGTCTGGTTCGGGTCTGGTTCGGTCTGGTCCGGTCTGGTCTGGTCCGGTCTGGTCTGGTCTGGTCCGGTCTGGTCTGGTCTGGTTCGGTCTGGTTCGGTCTGGTCTGGTCCGGTTTGGTCTGGTCTGGTCTGGTTCGTTCTGGTTCGGTCTGGTTCGGTCTGGTCTGGTTCGGTCTGGTCCGGTCTGGTCCGGTCTGGTCCGGTCTGGTTCGGTCTGGTCTGGTTCGGTCTGGTCTGGTTCGATATGGTCTGGTCTGGTTCGGTCTGGTCTGGTTCGGTCTGGTCTGGTTCTGGTCTGGTCTGGTCTGGTTCTGGTCTGGTTGGTCTGGTCTGGTTCGGTCTGGTCTGGTTCGGTCTGGTTCGGTCTGGTCTGGTTCGGTCTGGTTCGGTCTGGTTCGGTCTGGTCCGGTCTGGTTCGGTCTGGTTCGATATGGTCTGGTCTGGTTCGGTCTGGTCTGGTCTGGTCTGGTTCGGTCTGGTTCGGTCTGATTCGGTCTGGTTCGGTCTGGTCTGGTCCGGTCTGGTTCGGTCTGGTTCGGTCTGGTCCAGTTCGGTCTGGTCCGGTTCGGTCTGGTATGGTCCGGTCTGGTCTGTTCTGGTCTGGTTTGTTCTGGTCTGGTCTGGTCTGGTTCGTTCTGGTCCGGTCTGGTTCGGTCTGGTCTGGTTCGGTCTGGTCTGGTTCGGTCTGGTCTGGTTCGGTATGGTCTGGTATGGTTCGGTCTGGTCCGGTCTGGTCTGGTTTGGTCTGGTCTGGTCTGGTTCGGTCTGGTCTGGTTCGGTATGGTCTGGTTCGGTCTGGTCTGGTTCGGTCTGGTCTGGTTCGGTATGGTCTGGTCTGGTATGGTTCGGCTGGTTCGGTCTGGTTCGGTCTGGTCTGGTCTGGTTCGGTCTGGTCTGGTTCGGTCTGGTCTGGTTCGTTCTGGTTCGGTCTGGTTCGGTCTGGTCTGGTTCGTTCTGGTTCGGTCTGGTATGGTTTGGTCCGGTTCTGGTCTGGTCTGGTCTGGTTCGTTCTGGTTCGCTCTGGTTCGGTCTGGTCTGGTTCGGTATGGTCTGGTATGGTCTGGTCTGGTTCGTTCTGGTTCGTTCTGGTTTGTTCTGGTTCGGTCTGGTTCGGTCTGGTCTGGTCTGGTCTGGTTCGCTCTGGTTCGGTCTGGTCCGGTCTGGTTCGGTATGGTCTGGTATGGTCTGGTCTGGTTCGGGTCTGGTTCGGTCTGGTTCGGTCTGGTTCGCGTCTGGTTCGGTCTGGTCCGGTCTGGTCTGGTTCGGTCTGGTCTGGTTTGTTCTGGTTCGGTCTGGTTCGGTCTGGTTCGGTCTGGTCTGGTCTGGTTCGGTCTGGTCTGGTCTGGTTCGGTCTGGTCCGGTCTGGTCCCGTCTGGTTCGGTCTGGTCTGGTCTGGTCTGCTTCGGTGTGGTCTGGCCTGGTCTGGTCTGGTCTGGTTCGCTCTGGTTCGGTCTGGTCTGGTTCGGTATGGTCTGGTCTGGTCTGGTCGGTCTGGTCTGGTCTGGTTCGGTCTGGTCTGGTTCGGTCTGGTCTGGTTCGGTCTGGTCTGGTTCGGTCTGGTCTGGTTCGGTCTGGTCTGGTTCAGTCTGGTCTGGTTCAGTCTGGTCTGGTTCAGTCTGGTCTGGTTCAGTCTGGTCTGGTTCAGTCTGGTTCGGTCTGGTTCGGTCTGGTCTGGTTCGGTATGGTTCGGCTGGTCTGGTCTGGTCCGGTCTGTTTCGGGTCTGGTTCGGTCTGGTCCGGTCTGGTCTGGTCCGGTCTGGTCTGGTTCGGTCTGGTCTGGTTCGGTCTGGTCTGGTCCGGTCTGGTCTGGTTCGGTCTGGTTCGGTCTGGTCTGGTTCGGTCTGGTCTGGTTCGTTCTGGTTCGCTCTGGTTCGGTCTGGTCTGGTTCGGTCTGGTCTGGCCTGGTCTGGTCTGGTTCGGTCTGGTCTGGTTCGGTCTGGTCTGGTTCGTTCTGGTTCGCTCTGGTTCGTTCTGGTCCGGTCTGGTCTGGTCTGGTTCGGTCTGGCCTGGTCTGGTTCGTTCTGGTTCGCTCTGGTTCGGTCTGGTCTGGTTCGGTCTGGTCTGGTTCGGTCTGGTCTGGTCTGGTTCGGTCTGGTATGGTCTGGTTCGTTCTGGTTCGCTCCGGTTCGGTCTGGTCTGGTCGGTCGGTCTGGTCCGGTCTGGTTCGGTCTGGTCTGGTTCGGTCTGGTCTGGTTCGGTCTGGTCTGGTTCGGTCTGGTCTGGTTTGGTCTGGTTCGTTCTGGTTCGTTCTGGTCTGGTCTGGCCTGGTCCGGTCTGGTCCGGTCTGGTTCGGTCTGGTCTGGTTCGGTGTGGTCTGGTCTGGTTCGGTCTGGTCTGGTCTGGTTCGGTCTGGTCTGGTCTGGTTCGTTCTGGTTCGGTCTGGCCTGGTCTGGTCTGGTTCGGTCTGGTCTGGTTCGTTCTGGTTCGGTCTGGTCTGGTTCGGTCTGGTCTGGTCTGGTTCGTTCTGGTTCGCTCTGCTTCGGTCTGGTCTGGTCTGGTTCGGTCTGGTTCGGTATGGTCTGGTCTGGTATGGTCTGGTCTGGTTCGGTCTGGTCTGGTTCGGTCTGGTCTGGTTCGGTCTGATCTGGTTCGGTCTGGTCTGGTTCGGTCTGGTCTGGTTCGTTCTGGTTCGGTCTGGTCTGGTCTGGTTCGGTATGGTCTGGTATGGTCTGGTCTGGTTCGGTCTGGTCTGGTTCGGTCTGGTCTGGTCTGGTTCGGTATGGTCTGGTCTGGTTCGGTCTGGTCTGGTTTGGTCTGGTCTGGTTCGTTCTGGTAACTGTGTTTATGAAGTAAAGCATGTGTGTCTGTTGGTTTGAAGTAAACTCTAGTGTGTAGTGTTTTCTGTGATTGATTGTTATTACTGAAAAAAACCGTTGTGTCTAAGAAGTTGACTTCTTGCGGATGAATTGTGTATTTAACCTTAATGGATGGATGATGACCGTTGAGAATGTTTATAAAATCTGTGAATAACTGGATGTCGTGAGGCCAGGCTGCTATTATGTCATCTAAAAAGCGGTAATAACAAGTGGGTTGATATGGACACTTGGCCAGTGCCTCTCTCTCCCATTCAGCCATGTATATATTGGCGTAAGCAGGTGCACATTTTTTGCCCATAGCTGTTCCCTCCACCTGCAGGTAATAATGATCATTGAATGAAAAGTCATTGCTAGTCAGGCTGATTTCTAACAGTTGTAATATTTCTTTGTCCGGTCTAGTGTTGTCTGGGTATCTCTTAAAGATATTTCTAATTGCTTGTATTCCTGTTGCTGTATAGGCTATCAATATCTATCGTGAATATGTGTGTATGGGAGGGAACAACTATGGGTCCAATCCTCTCCATGAAGTGGTAGGTGTCCCTGAGAAAGCTGGGGTGCCTTGTGGAGAGAGGGTTGATATGGTGATCTATATATTGTGAAATGTTATAGGATTCACGATTGCAGTCTGAGACAATCGGTCTGCCAGGAGGAACTTCAAAGGGAATTGTCCATGTCTCCGGTTCCTTGTGTACTTTTAACAGTAAGTAGAATAGTCTAGGTCGTGGGGTGTCTGTACCGTTGAGAAAGTCCCGTTGTTTTGCTGTGATGTAGTGTTGGTCGTAGTCTTTTTATTATTGTCCTTAGCTGTGTCTGTGGTTGTATACTGTTTTGTACCCAAGTGATCAGTGTCCAGGGGGCAGCGAAGCTAGACTGGCGAGTATTATCCAGGTTAAGAAAACTGGCTGGCTGTGCAGAAGGTAAAGGCCGCTAGCAGTGGCTAACAATGACTAAATAGCTAGTTAGCTGGTTAGCTTCTGGAGGTTCTTGAATGTGTTCTAAAAATTAAAAATAATAGCGATTCCGTATCACATTGGGTGAGGCAGGTTACCGGAAGGTATAATCAAATTAAAAATCGAAAAGAGATTGAAAGAAAATATTTGGTCCGGTGAGTGGTTGGGACGCTGCGATTCAGACGGTTAGCAGGCCTGTGCTAACAGTTAGTAGGCCGGGGCTGAACAAGGTAGCAGTTAGCGGACCGGGGCTAAACAAGCTAGCAGTTAGCAGGCCGAATTAGCAAGCAAGGAGATAGCAAGGGCTAGAAAGTTAGCCTTTGGGGGACGTCGCGATGGGGTGAGTCTGTTTATGCCTCTTCATGCGGTGACATCGATAGACCTGTCGTGGGTCCGGATATTGTAGCCCAGGAGTATGCTTCGGTGGTAGCACAGGAGCTCTGGCCGGGCTAGCTTCAAGCTAAATGGATGGAAACGCTAGCCAGGAGTTAACATCCGGGGTTGCAGTTAGCTAGTTGTGAAGACCCAGCTGAAAATGTTCCGTTTGCGGTGGGAATCCGGTGGGAATCCGGGGATAAAAAAATAATAATAATAGGTCCGTTATGCTCTGGTTAGAGTCGCGTTGTTCGAACTGGCGAGAGCTTTCCGCGCTGAAGGTTAGCTGAAGACCGCTAGCAATGGTTTGCTGGTAGTTAGCTGTCTAGCTTCAGTTGAGGGGTGCTAGCTAGCTAGCTTGATAGTTAATGTTTGCTTTAGTTTGCGCGCCAGCTCTGCAAATTCAGCAGGTGTGTGTGTGTGTGTGTGTGTGAACGCTTCCAACAAAACTAATGACTTGCAGTGGATCAAACCATTGTGAGGCAAAGGGCGGGGGTTGCAATCTTTTGAAACTTAAAAACGCGCTATTAAGTGTCTATAATCAGCATAAGTGCTTTCATTGCGTTCATTCATATTATTGAAATTACATAGATATGTTTACAGTGATATATTGGGGGGGGAAATCATATTTTTCCCAGGATAGGGGGGTCATGTCCCCCCCTGGGATTTCTGCCTATGCACGTGATATCTCCTCACTCACGTGGTTGATTGAAGGACGTGGTTGATTGAAGAACTGATTTGTGTTGATGGCAATTACCATATAAATTCAAAGATGAAGAAGGAGGGATGACTAGAAACGATTCAGTTGACGGTTTTATGTGTGGATTAATTGTCGGAGTAGAGGAATTTGTGTAATTCAGGTAAAAAAATAACGCAATGTTTATATCACAGGACAAATTAGCTAGCGGGTTAACTCGCTAAATTGCCATACATGTTTCATGCTTTTCGGCCTGTCCCCAATTTAATGCCATTGGTCACATATTTTGTTTTGATATTTTAACCTGCGTGTCTTTATCGCGTCTGCAAGCACGCAGCTGGTATGTTTATAATGAACTTTATCTGTCGAAAATGGAAATTGTGAGGTTTGAGGTCTTGTGGTGGCTTATGGGGGAGGAAAGGGGGGAGAGTACAGGGGGTTGGGGGGAAAAGAAGGGTGTGGTGTGGGTCCAAATTGTGGGTAGAGCCTATTCTAAATTTAGCTGCTCACACCAATTCTTAAAAATGAGGTCTGCTGTGGTTGTTGTCCAGTGTATCAGGTCTGTTGTGTGGAATTCATCATGGGGTATCTCCAAGAGAAATGGGCCATGTGTGGTGATGTAATCGTTAATGACTTTGAGGTTCCGTTTTCAATCTGGTGAAAGGAGGGGTGAGTGGTTAATAATGGGGATGTAAATAATTGCATTAGGGAAAAAGTGACTCTTGCTTCCTTGTGCATTGATGCATTCTGTTTGATGTTTTGTATGGGTCATTATCCATATTGTTTATGCCCACCGAGAGAACCACTATGCATGCTGGTGTCTAAATGAACCTCTGTTTTCTCCAGGACCTTTTTGAAATGGTAAAATGTTGCTCCAGGGTAACTCTCCACTTGAATGGGTTATGAAATGGAGGGATTCTATTAACATTTGAGTCTCCCAAGACTAGTATTGGTTTATTTCCCTTAAAATTCCAATCTGCCACCTTGCCATTTGGTGTAATACTTAAAGGCCCGTAGATGTCCTCCTAGGATCATAAATTAAACTGAGGTAAGCTCCAAGTTGCCTCTTTTTCTGGGTGGCAGTGCAGAAGTCGATGTGGTGAGAGATTCATTCAACCATAGTGTTGTTAAATATGAACATAAACGCCATATTGTGCATTTAAATGGTTTCATTGTTTTGTTAAAGGAAAGGAAAAACCTAAAAGAGGAAGTGCCAAACTAAAACCAAACAAACCATAAATATATAGAGTAGAAATAAATTATGAATAAAACCATGTTCTTCTCCATCCATTTTCCTGTCTGTTAAAACCCATTTTCTAATACAGGCCATTTGGTTCGGTCTGGTCTGGTTCGGGTCTGGTTCGGGTCTGGTCCGGTCTGGTCTGGTTCGGTCTGGTCTGGTCTGGTCCGGTCTGGTTCGGTCTGGTCTGGTTCGGTATGGTCTGGTTCGGTCTGGTTCGGTCTGGTCTGGTTCGGTCTGGTCTGGTTCGGTCTGGTCTGGTCTGGTTCGGTCTGGTCTGGTTCGGTCTGGTCTGGTCCGGTCTGGTCCGGTTTGGTCCGGTCTGGTTCGGTCTGGTTCGGTTCGGTCTGGTTCGGTCTGGTTCGGTCTGGTCTGGTTCGGTCTGGTTCAGTCTGGTTCGTTCTGGTCTGGTTCGTTCTGGTCTGGTTCGGTCTGGTCTGGTTCGGTATGGTCTGGTTCGGTATGGTCTGGTTCGGTATGGTCTGGTCTGGTTCGGTCTGGTCTGGTCCGGTCTGGTTCGTTCTGGTTCGTTCTGGTTCGGTCTGGTTCGGTCTGGTCTGGTTCGGTCTGGTCTGGTTCGGTCTGGTCCGGTCTGGTCTGGTTCGTTCTGGTTCGGTCTGGTCTGGTCTGGTTCGGTCTGGTTCGGTCTGGTCCGGTCTGGTCCGGTCTGGTCTGGTTCGTTCTGGTTCGGTCTGGTCTGGTCTGGTTCGGTCTGGTTCGGTTCGGTCTGGTCTGGTCTGGTTCGGTCTGGTCTGGTCTGGTTCGGTCTGGTCTGGTTCGGTCTGGTCCGGTCTGGTCTGGTTCGTTCTGGTTCGGTCTGGTCTGGTCTGGTCTGGTCTGGTTCGGTCTGGTTCGTTCTGGTTCGGTCTGGTTCGGTCTGGTTCGGTCTGGTCCGGTCTGGTCTGGTTCGGTCTGGTCCGGTCTGGTCTGGTTCGGTCTGGTCTGGTTCGGTCTGGTCTGGTCTGGTTCGGTCTGGTCTGGTTCGGTCTGGTCTGGTTCGGTACGGTCTGGTATGGTCTGGTTCGGACTGGCCTGGTCTGGTCTGGTTCGTTCTGGTTCGCTCTGGTTCGCTCTGGTCCGGTCTGGTCTGGTCTGGTCTGGTTCGGTCTGGTCTGGTTCGGTCTGGTCTGGTTCGGTTCGGTCTAGTCTGGTCTGGTTCGGTCTGGTCTGGTCTGGTTTGGTCTGGTCTGGTCTGGTTCGGTCTGGTTCGGTCTGGTCTGGTCTGGTTCGGTCTAGTCTGGTCTGGTTCGATCTGGTCTGGTTCGGTCTGGTTCGGTTCGGTCTGGTCTGGTTCGGTCTGGTCTGGTTCGGTCTGGTTCGGTCTGGTTCAGTCTGGTCCGGTCTGGTTCGGTCTGGTCTGGTTCGGTCTGGTCTGGTTCAGTCTGGTCTGTTTCAGTCTGGTTCGGTCTGGTCTGGTCTGGTTCGGTCTGGCCTGGTCTGGTCTGGTTCGTTCTGGTTCGCTCTGGTTCGGTCTGGTCCGGTCTGGTTCGGTCTGGTCTGGTTCGGTCTGGTTCGGTCTGGTCTGGTCTGGTTCGGTCTGGTTCGGTCTGGTTCGGTCTGGTCTGGTTCAGTCTGGTCTGGTTCGGTCTGGTCTGGTTCGGTCTGGTCTCGTCTGGTTCGGTCTGGTCTCGTCTGGTTCGGTATGGTCTGGTCTGGTTCGTTCTGGTCTGGTTCGTTCTGGTTCGCTCTGGTTCGGTCTGGTTCGGTCTGTTCTGGTCTGGTCTGGTCTGGTTCGTTCTGGTTCGCTCTGGTTCGGTCTGGTCTGGTTCGGTCTGGTCTGGTTTGGTCCGGTCTGGTTCGGTCTGGTCTGGTCTGGTTCGTTCTGGTTCGCTCTGGTTCGGTCTGGTCTGGTTCGGTCTGGTCTGGTTCGGTCTGGTCTGGTTCGGTCTGGTCTGGTCCGGTCTGGTCTGGTCTGGTTCGTTCTGGTTCGGTTTGGTTCGGTCTGGTCTGGTCTGGTTCGGTCTGGTCTGGTTCGTTCTGGTTCGCTCTGGTTCGGTCTGGTCTGGTTCGGGTCTGGTTCGGTCTGGTTCGGGTCTGGTTCAGTCTGGTTCGCTCTGGTCTGGTTCGGTCTGGTCTGGTTCAGTCTGGTATGGTCTGGTCTGGTTCGTTCTGGTTCGCTCCGGTTCGGTCTGGTCCGGTCTGGTTCGTTCTGGTTCGGTCTGGTCTGGTCTGGCCAGGTCTGGTCTGGTTCGGTCTGGTCTGGTCTGGTCCGCTCTGGTTCGGTCTGGTCTGGTCTGGTCTGGTTCGGTCTGGTTCGGTCTGGTACGGTCTGGTCTGGTCTGGTCTGGTCTGGTTCGGTCTGGTCTGGTCCGGTCTGGTCTGGTCTGGTTCGGTCTGGTCTGGTTCGGTCTGGTCTGGTCTGGTCCGGTCTGGTCCGGTTTGGTCCGGTCTGGTTCGGTCTGGTCTGGTTCGGTATGGTCTGGTCTGGTTCGGTCTGGTCTGGTTCGGTCTGGTTCGGTCTGGTCTGGTCTGGTCTGGTTCGGTCTGGTCTGGTCTGGTCCGGTCTGGTCCGGTCTGGTTCGGTCTGGTCTGGTTCGGTTTGGTCTGGTTCGGTCTGGTTCGGTCTGGTCTGCTCCGGTCTGGTCTGGTTCGGTCTGGTCTGGTCTGGTCTGGTTCGGTCTGATCTGGTTCGTTCTGGTTCGGTCTGGTTCGTTCTGGTCTGGTCTGGTTCGGTCTGGTTCGGTCTGGTCTGGTTCGGTCTGGTCTGGTCTGGTCCGGTCTGGTCTGGTTCGTTCTGGTTCGGTCTGGTCTGGTTCGGTCTGGTCTGGTCTGGTTCTCTGGTTCGCTCTGGTTCGGTCTGGTCCGGTCTGGTCCGGTCTGGTCCGGTCTGGTCCGGTCTGGTCTGGTTCGGTCTGGTTCGGTCTGGTCTGGTTCGGTTCGGTCTAGTCTGGTCTGGTTCGGTCTGGTCTGGTCTGGTTCGGTCTGGTTCGGTCTGGTTCGGTCTGGTCTGGTATGGTCTGGTATGGTCTGGTCTGGTTCGGTCTCGTTCGGTCTGGTCTGGTCTGGTTCGGTCTGGTCTGGTCTGGTTCGGTCTGGTCTGGTCCGGTCTGTTCTGGTTCGTTCTGGTTCGTTCTGGTTCGGTCTGGTCTGGTCTGGTTCGGTCTGGTTCGGTCTGGTCTGGTTCGGTTCGGTCTGGTTCGGTCTGGTCTGGTCTGGTTCGGTCTGGTCTGGTCTGGTTCGGTCTGGTTCGGTCTAGTCTGGTCTGGTTCGGTCTGGTCTGGTCCGGTCTGGTCTGGTCTGGTTCGGTTCGGTCTAGTCTGGTCTGGTTCGGTCTGGTTCGGTCTGGTCTGGTTCGGTCTGGTCTGGTCTGGTTCGGTCTGGTTCGGTCTGGTCCGGTCTGGTCTGGTTCGGTCTGGTTCGGTCTGGTCTGGTTCGGTCTGGTCTGGTTCGGTCTGGTCTGGTTCGGTCTGGTCTGGTTCAGTCTGGTCTGTTTCAGTCTGGTTCGGTCTGGTCTGGTTCGGTCTGGTCTGGTTCGGTCTGGTCTGGTTCGGTCTGGCCTGGTCTGGTTCGTTCTGGTTCGTTCTGGTTCGCTCTGGTTCGGTCTGGTCCGGTCTGGTTCGGTCTGGTCTGGTTCGGTCTGGTCTGGTTCGGTCTGGTCTGGTTCAGTCTGGTCTGGTTCGGTCTGGTCTGGTTCGGTCTGGTCTGGTTCGTTCTGGTCTGGTTCGGTCTGGTTCGGTCTGGTCTGGTTCGGTCTGGTTCGGTCTGGTCTGGTTCGGTTCGGTCTAGTCTGGTCTGGTTCGGTCTGGTCTGGTCTGGTTCGGTCTGGTTCGGTCTGGTTCGGTCTGGTCTGGTCTGGTATGGTCTGGTATGGTCTGGTCTGGTATGGTCTGGTATGGTCTGGTCTGGTTCGGTCTGGTCTGGTCTGGTCTGGTCTGGTTCGGTCTGGTCTGGTCTGGTTCGGTCTGGTCTGGTTCGTTCTGGTCTGGTTCGGTCTGGTTCGGTCTGGTCTGGTTCGGTCTGGCCTGTTCTGGTCTGGTTCGTTCAGGTTCGCTCTGGTTCGGTCTGGTCCGCTCTGGTTCGGTCTGGTCTGGTCTGGTCTGGTTCGGTCTGGTTCGGTCTGGTACGGTCTGGTCTGGTCTGGTCTGGTCTGGTTCGGTCTGGTCTGGTCCGGTCTGGTCTGGTCTGGTTCGGTCTGGTCTGGTTCGGTCTGGTCTGGTCTGGTCCGGTCTGGTCCGGTTTGGTCCGGTCTGGTTCGGTCTGGTCTGGTTCGGTCTGGTCTGGTTCGGTCTGGTTCGGTCTGGTCTGGTCTGGTCTGGTTCGGTCTGGTCTGGTCTGGTCCGGTCTGGTCCGGTCTGGTTCGGTCTGGTCTGGTTCGGTTTGGTCTGGTTCGGTCTGGTTCGGTCTGGTCTGCTCCGGTCTGGTCTGGTTCGGTCTGGTCTGGTCTGGTCTGGTTCGGTCTGATCTGGTTCGTTCTGGTTCGGTCTGGTTCGTTCTGGTCTGGTCTGGTTCGGTCTGGTTCGGTCTGGTCTGGTTCGGTCTGGTTCGGTCTGGTCTGGTTCGGTCTGGTCTGGTCCGGTCTGGTCTGGTCTGGTTCGTTCTGGTTCGCTCTGGTTCGGTCTGGTCCGGTCTGGTCCGGTCTGGTCCGGTCTGGTCCGGTCTGGTCTGGTTCGGTCTGGTTCGGTCTGGTCTGGTTCGGTCTGGTCTGGTTCGGTTCGGTCTAGTCTGGTCTGGTTCGGTCTGGTCTGGTCTGGTTCGGTCTGGTTCGGTCTGGTTCGGTCTGGTCTGGTATGGTCTGGTATGGTCTGGTCTGGTTCGGTCTCGTTCGGTCTGGTCTGGTCTGGTTCGGTCTGGTCTGGTCTGGTTCGGTCTGGTCTGGTCCGGTCTGGTCTGGTTCGTTCTGGTTCGTTCTGGTTCGGTCTGGTCTGGTCTGGTTCGGTCTGGCCTGGTCTGGTCTGTTCTGGTTCGCTCTGGTTCGCTCTGGTCCGGTCTGGTCTGGTCTGGTTCGGTCTGGTTCGGTCTGGTCTGGTTCGGTTCGGTCTAGTCTGGTCTGGTTCGGTCTGGTTCGGTCTGGTCTGGTCTGGTTCGGTCTGGTCTGGTTCGGTCTGGTTCGGTCTAGTCTGGTCTGGTTCGGTCTGGTCTGGTCCGGTCTGGTCTGGTCTGGTTCGGTTCGGTCTAGTCTGGTCTGGTTCGGTCTGGTTCGGTCTGGTCTGGTCTGGTTCGGTCTGGTCTGGTCTGGTTCGGTCTGGTTCGGTCTGGTCCGGTCTGGTCTGGTTCGGTCTGGTTCGGTCTGGTCTGGTTCGGTCTGGTCTGGTTCGGTCTGGTCTGGTTCGGTCTGGTCTGGTTCAGTCTGGTCTGTTTCAGTCTGGTTCGGTCTGGTCTGGTTCGGTCTGGTCTGGTTCGGTCTGGTCTGGTTCGGTCTGGCCTGGTCTGGTTCGTTCTGGTTCGTTCTGGTTCGCTCTGGTTCGGTCTGGTCCGGTCTGGTTCGGTCTGGTCTGGTTCGGTCTGGTCTGGTCTGGTTCGGTCTGGTCTGGTTCAGTCTGGTCTGGTTCGGTCTGGTCTGGTCTGGTTCGGTCTGGTCTGGTTCGTTCTGGTCTGGTTCGGTCTGGTTCGGTCTGGTCTGGTTCGGTCTGGTTCGGTCTGGTCTGGTTCGGTTCGGTCTAGTCTGGTCTGGTTCGGTCTGGTCTGGTCTGGTTCGGTCTGGTTCGGTCTGGTTCGGTCTGGTCTGGTATGGTCTGGTATGGTCTGGTCTGGTATGGTCTGGTATGGTCTGGTCTGGTTCGGTCTGGTCTGGTCTGGTCTGGTCTGGTTCGGTCTGGTCTGGTCTGGTTCGGTCTGGTCTGGTTCGTTCTGGTCTGGTTCGGTCTGGTTCGGTCTGGTCTGGTTCGGTCTGGCCTGTTCTGGTCTGGTTCGTTCAGGTTCGCTCTGGTTCGGTCTGGTCCGGTCTGGTTCGGTCTGTTCTGGTCTGGTCTGGTTCGTTCTGGTTCGCTCTGGTTCGGTCTGGTCTGGTCTGGTTTGGTCCGGTCTGGTTCGGTCTGGTCTGGTCTGGTTCGTTCTGGTTCGCTCTGGTTCGGTCTGGTCTGGTCTGGTTCGGTCTGGTCTGGTTTGGTCTGGTCTGGTTCGGTCTGGTCTGGTTCGTTCTGGTTCGGTTTGGTTCGGTCTGGTTCGGTCTGGTCTGGTCTGGTTCGGTCTGGTCTGGTTCGTTCTGGTTCGGTTTGGTTCGGTCTGGTTCGGTCTGGTCTGGTTCGTTCTGGTTCGCTCTGGTCTGGTTCGGGTCTGGTTCGGTCTGGTTCGGGTCTGGTTCGGTTTGGTTCGCTCGGGTCTGGTTCGGTCTGGTCTGGTTCGCTCTGGTCTGGTTCGGTCTGGTCTGGTTCGGTCTGGTATGGTCTGGTATGGTCTGGTCTGGTCTGGTTCGTTCTGGTTCGCTCCGGTTCGGTCTGGTCTGGTTCGGTCTGGTTCGGTCTGGTTCGGTCTGGTCTGGTCTGGTCTGGTCCGCTCTGGTTCGGTCTGGTCTGGTCTGGTTCGGTCTGGTTCGGTCTGGTACGGTCTGGTCTGGTCCGGTCTGGTTCGGTCTGGTCTGGTTCGGTCTGGTCTGGTTCGGTATGGTCTGGTTCGGTCTGGTCTGGTTCGGTCTGGTCTGGTCTGGTTCGGTCTGGTCTGGTTCGGTCTGGTCTGGTCCGGTCTGGTCCGGTTTGGTCCGGTCTGGTTCGGTCTGGTCTGGTTCGGTCTGGTCTGCTCTGGTCTGGTTCGGTCTGGTCTGGTTCGTTCTGGTTCGGTCTGGTTCGGTCTGGTCTGGTTCGTTCTGGTTCGGTCTGGTTCGGTCTGGTTCGTTCTGGTTCGGTCTGGTTCGTTCTGGTTCGGTCTGGTTGGGTCTGGTCTGGTCTGGTTCGCTCTGGTTCGGTCTGGTTCGGTCTGGTCTGGTTCGGTCTGGTTCGGTCTGGTCTGGTTCGGTCTGGTCTGGTTCGGTCTGGTTCGGTCTGGTCTGGTTCGGTCTGGTCTGGTTCGGTCTGGTCTGGTTCGGTCTGGTCTGGTTCGGTCTGTTCTGGTCTGGTCTGGTTCGCTCTGGTTCGCTCTGGTTCGGTCTGGTCTGGTTCGGTCTGGTCTGGTTTGGTCCGGTCTGGTCTGGTCTGGTTCGTTCTGGTTCGCTCTGGTTCGGTCTTGTCCGGTCTGGTCTGGTTCGGTCTGGTCTGGTTCGGTCTGGTTCGGTATGGTCTGGTTCGGTCTGGTCTGGTTCGGTCTGGTTCGGTCTGGTCTGGTCTGGTTCGGTCTGGTCTGGTCCGGTCTGGTCTGGTCTGGTTCGGTCTGGTTCGCTCTGGTTCGGTCTGGTCCGGTCTGGTCTGGTTCGGTATGGGCTGGTCTGGTTCGGGTCTGGTTCGGTCTGGTCTTGTCTGGTTCGGTCTGGTCTGGTCTGTTTTGTTCTGGTACGGTCTGGTTCGGTCTGGTCTGGTTCGGTCTGGTCTGGTCTGGTTCGTTCTGGTTCGGTCTGGTCCCGTCTGGTCCCGTCTGGTCTGTTTCGTTCTGGTTCGCTCTGGTTCGGTCTGGTCTGGTCTGGTTCGGTCTGGTCTGGTTCGGTATGGTCTGGTCTGGTCTGGTTCGGTCTGTTCTGGTCTGGTCCGGTCTGGTTCGGGTCTGGTTCGGTCTGGTTCGGTCTGGTCTGGTCTTGTCTGGTTTGGTCTGGTTCGGTCTGGTTCGGTCTGGTCCGGTCTGGTCCGGTCTGGTCTGGTCTTGTCTGGTTCGGTCTGGTTCGGTCTGGTTCGGTCTGGTCTGGTCTGGTCTGGTTCGGTCTGGTACGGTCTGGTACGGTCTGGTCCGGTCTGGTTCGGTCTGGTCTGGTCTGGTCTGGTTTGGTCTGGTCTGGTCTGGTTCGGTCTGGTACGGTCCGGTCTGGTCTGGTCTGGTTCGGTCTGGTCTGGTTCGGTCTGGTCTGGTTCGGTCTGGTCTGGTTCGGTCTGGTCTGGTTCGGTCTGGTCTGGTTCGATATGGTCTGGTTCGGTCTGGTCTGGTTCGGTCTGGTCTGGTTCGTTCTGGTTCGGTCTGGTCCGGTCTGGTTCGGTCTGGTCTGGTTCGATATGGTCTGGTCTGGTTCGGTCTGGTCTGGTCTGGTCTGGTCTGGTTCGGTCTGGTTCGGTCTGGTTCGTTCTGGTTCGGTCTGGTTCGGTCTGGTCTGGTCCGGTCTGGTCCGGTCTGGTTCGGTCTGGTCCAGTTCGGTCTGGTCTGGTTCGGTCTGGTCTGGTTCGGTCTGGTCTGTTCTGGTCTGGTTTGTTCTGGTCTGGTCTGGTCTGGTTCGTTCTGGTCCGGTCTGGTTCGGTCTGGTTCGGTATGGTCTGGTATGGTTCGGTCTGGTCCGGTCTGGTTCGGTCTGGTCTGGTCTGGTTCGGTATGGTCTGGTTCGGTATGGTCTGGTTCGGTATGGTCTGGTTCGGTCTGGTCTGGTTCGGTCTGGTCTGGTTCGGTATGGTCTGGTATGGTTCGGCTGGTATGGTCTGGTTCGGTCTGGTCTGGTTCGGTCTGGTCTGGTCTGGTTCGGTCTGGTCTGGTCTGGTCTGGTTCGTTCTGGTTCGGTCTGGTTCGGTCTGGTCTGGTTCGTTCTGGTTCGGTCTGGTTCGGTCTGGTATGGTCTGCTTCGGTCTGGTATGGTTTGGTCCGGTTCTGGTCTGGTCTGGTCTGGTTCGTTCTGGTTCGCTCTGGTTCGGTCTGGTCCGGTCTGGTCTGGTTCGGTATGGTCTGGTATGGTCTGGTCTGGTTCGTTCTGGTTCGTTCTGGTTTGTTCTGGTTCGGTCTGGTTCGGTCTTGTTCGGTCTGGTCTGGTCTGGTCTGGTTCGCTCTGGTTCGGTCTGGTCCGGTCTGGTTCGGTCTGGTTCAGGTCTGGTTCGGTTTGGTTCGCTCGGGTCTGGTTCGGTCTGGTCTGGTTCGGTCTGGTCTGGTTCGCTCTGGTCTGGTCTGGTCTGGTTCGGTCTGGTATGGTCTGGTCTGGTCTGGTCTGGTTCGTTCTGGTTCGCTCCGGTTCGGTCTGGTCTGGTTCGGTCTGGTTCGGTCTGGTTCGGTCTGGTCTGGTCTGGTCTGGTCCGCTCTGGTTCGGTCTGGTCTGGTCTGGTTCGGTCTGGTCTGGTCTGGTCTGGTTCGGTCTGGTCTGGTTCGTTCTGGTTCGGTCTGGTTCGGTCTGGTCTGGTTCGTTCTGGTTCGCTCTGGTTCGCTCTGGTTCGGTCTGGTTTGGTCTGGTTCGGTCTGGTATGGTCTGGTTCGGTCTGGTCTGGTTTGGTCCGGTTCTGGTCTGGTCTGGTCTGGTTCGTTCTGGTCCGGTCTGGTCTGGTTCGTTCTGGTTCGTTCTGCTTCGGTCTGGTTCGGTCTGGTTCGGGTCTGGTTCGGTCTGGTCCGGTCTGGTCTGGTCTTGTCTGGTTCGGTCTGGTCTGGTTCGGTCTGGTCTGGTTTGTTCTGGTTCGGTCTGGTCTGGTCTGGTTCGGTCTGGTCCGGTCTGGTCCCGTCTGGTTCGGTCTGGTCCGGTCTGTTTCGGTGTGGTCTGGCCTGGTCTGGTCTGGTTCGTTCTGGTTCGCTCTGGTTCGGTCTGGTCTGGTTCGGTCTGGTCTGGTCTGGTTCGGTCTGGTCTGGTCTGGTCCGGTCTGGTTCGGTCTGGTCTGGTTCGGTCTGGTCTTGTCTTGTTCGGTCTGGTTCGTTCTGGTTCGGTCTGGTTCGGTCTGGTCTGGTTCGGTCTGGTTCGGTCTATTCTTGTCTGGTCTGGTCTGGTCTGGTTCGGTCTGGTCCGGTCTGTTTCGGTCTGGTCCCGTCTGGTCCGGTCTGGTCCAGTCTGGTTCGTTCTGGTTCTGTCTGGTTCGGTCTGGTTCGGTCTGGTCTGGTTCGGTCTGGTCTGGTCTGGTTCGGTCTGGTCTGGTCTGGTTCGGTCTGGTCTGGTCTGGTTCGGTCTGGTCTGGTTCGGTCTGGTCTGGTTCGCTCTGGTTCGGTCTGGTCTGGTTCGGTATGGTCTGGTCTGGTATGGTCTGGTCTGGTTCGGTCTGGTCTGGTCTGGTTCGGTCTGGTTCGGTCTGGTCTGGTCTGGTTCGGTCTGGTCTGCTTCGGTGTGGTCTGGCCTGGTCTGGTCTGGTTCGTTCTGGTTCGCTCTGGTCTGGTTCGGTCTGGTCTGGTTCGGTCTGGTCTGGTCTGGTTCGTTCTGGTTCGCTCCGGTTCGGTCTGGTCCGGTCTGGTTCGGTCTGGTCTGGTTCGTTCTGGTTCGGTCTGGCCAGGTCTGGTCTGGTTCGGTCTGGTCTGGTTCGTTCTGGTTCGGTCTGGTTCGGTCTGGCCAGGTCTGGTCTGGTTCGGTCTGGTCTGGTCTGGTCCGCTCTGGTTCGGTCTGGTCCGGTCTGGTCTGGTCTGGTTCGGTCTGGTTCGGTCTGGTCCGGTCTGGTCTGGTCTTGTCTGGTCTGGTCCGGTTTGGTCGGTCTGGTCTGGTTCGGTCTGGTCTGGTCTGGTCTGGTCCGCTCTGGTCCGCTCTGGTTCGGTCTGGTCCGGTCTGGTTCGGTCTGGTCCGGTCTGGTCCGGTCTGGTCCGGTCTGGTCCGGTCTGGTTCGGTCTGGTCTGGTTCGGTCTGGTCTGGTTCGGTCTGGTCTGGTTCGGTCTGGTCTGGTTCGGTCTGGTCTGGTCTGGTTCGCTCTGGTTCGCTCTGGTTCGGTCTGGTTCGGTCTGGTTCGGTCTGGTTCGGTCTGGTCTGGTTCGGTCTGGTCTGGTCCGGTCTGGTCTGGTTCGTTCTGGTTCGGTCTGGTCTGGTCTGGTCTGCTTCGGTGTGGTCTGGCCTGGTCTAGTCTGGTTCGTTCTGGTTCGCTCTGGTCTGGTTCGGTCTGGTCTGGTTCGGTCTGGTATGGTCTGGTCTGGTCTGGTTCGTTCTGGTTCGCTCCGGTTCGGTCTGGTCCGGTCTGGTTCGGTCTGGTCTGGTTCGGTCTGGTCTGGTCTGGTTCGTTCTGGTTCGGTCTGGTTCGGTCTGGCCAGGTCTGGTCTGGTCGGTCTGGTCTGGTCTGGTCCGCTCTGGTCTGGTCTAGTCTGGTCTGGTTCGGTCTGGTTCGGTCTGGTCTGGTCTGGTTCGTTCTGGTTCGGTCTGGTTCGGTCTGGCCAGGTCTGGTCTGGTTCGGTCTGGTCTGGTCTGGGCTCTGGTTCGGTCTGGTCTGGTCTGGTCTGGTTGGTCTGGTTGGTCTGGTCTGGTCTGTTCGGTCTGGTTCGGTCTGGTCTGGTCTGGTCCGGTTTGGTCTGGTTCGGTCTGGTTCGGTCTGGTCTGGTTCGGTCTGGTCTGGTCTGGTCTGGTCTGGTCTGGTCTGGTTCGGTCTGGTCTGGTTCGGTCTGGGTCTGGTCTGGTTCGGTCTGGTCTGGTTCGGTATGGTTTGGTCTGGTCTGGTTCGGTCAGGTCTGGTCTGGTTCGGTCTGGTCTGTTTCGGTCTGGTCTGGTCTGGTCTGGTTCGGTCTAGTCTGGTCTGGTTCGGTCTGGTTCGGTCTGGTTCGGTCTGGTCTGGTCTGGTCCGGTCTGGTCTGGTTCGTTCTGGTTCGGTCTGGTCTGGCCTGGTCTGGTCTGGTTCGTTCTGGTTCGCTCTGGTTCGGTCTGGTCCGGTCTGGTTCGGTCTGGTCTGTTCTGGTTCGATCTGGTTCGGTCTGGTTTGGTCTGTTTTGGTCTGGTCTGTTTCGGTCTGTTCTGGTCTGGTCTGGTTCGGTTTGGTTCGGTCTGGTTCGGTTCGGTTTAGTCTGGTCTGGTTCGGTCTGGTCTGGTTCGGTCTGGTCTGGTTCGATCTGGTCTGGTTCGGTCTGGTTCGATCTGGTCCGGACTGGTCTGGTTCGGTCTGGTTCTGGTCTGGTCTGGTCTTGTTCGAGCGGTCTGGTTCGGTCTGGTTCGGTCTGGTCTGGTCTGGTCTTGTTCGGTCTGGTTCGGTCTGGTTCTGGTCTGGTTCGGTCTGGTCTGGTTGGTTCGGTCTGGTTCGGTCTGGTCTGGTTCGGTCTGGTTCTGGTCTGGTCTGGTTCAGTCTGGTTCGATCTGGTCTGGTCGCTCTGGTTCGCTCTGGTTCGGTCTGGTCTGGTCTGGTCTGGTCTGGTTCGGTCTGGTTCTGGTTCGGTCTGGTCTGGTCTGGTTCGGTCTGGTTCGGTCTGGTCTGGTCTGGTCTCGGTCTGGTTCGGTCTGGTTCTGGTCTGGTCTGGTCTGGTTCGGTCTGGTCTGGTTCGGTCTGGTTCGGTCTGGTCTGGTCTGGTCTGGTCTGGTCTGGTCTGGTCTGGTTCGGTCTGGTCTGGTCTGGTTCGGTCTGGTTCGGTCTGGTCTGGTCTGGTTCGGTCTGGTGGTTCGGTATGGTCTGGTCTGGTCTGGGTCTGGTTCGGTCTGGCCTGGTCTGGTCTGGTTCGTTCTGGTTCGCTCTGGTTCGTTCTGGTTCTGGTTCGGTCTGGTCTCGGTCTGGTCTGGTTCGGTCTGGTTCGGGTCTGGTCTTCTGGTCTGGTTCGGTCTGGGTCTGGTTCGGTCTGGTTCTGGTCTGGTTCGGTCTGGTCTGGTCTGGTTCGGTCTGGTTCGGTCTGGTCCGGTCTGGTCTGGTTCGGTCTGGTTGGTCTGGTCTGGTCTGGTCTGGTCTGGTCTGGTTCGGTCTGGTCTGGTCTGGTTCGTCTGGTTCGGTCTGGTCTGGTCTGGTCTGGTTCTGGTTCGGTCTGGTTCGGTCTGGTCTGGTTCGGTCTGGTCTGGTCTCGGTCTGGTTCGGTCTGGTCTGGTTCGGTCTGGTCTGGTCTGGTTCGGTCTGGTTCGGTCTGGTTCGGTCTGGTCTGGTTCGGTCTGGTCTGGTTCGGTCTGGTTCGGTTCTGGGTCTGGTTCGGTCTGGTCTGGTTCGGTCTCTGGTTCGGTCTGGTCTCGGGTTCTTCTGGTCCGGTCTGGTCTGGTTCGGTCTGGTCCGGTCTGGTTCGGTCTGGTCTGGTTCGGTCTGGTTCGGTCTGGTCTGGGTCTGGTTCGGTCTGGTTCGGTCTGGTCTGGTTCTGGTCTGGTTCGGTCCGGTCGGTCTACGGTCTGGTTCGGTCTGGTCCGGTACGGTCGGTCCGGTCTGGTTCGGGTCTGGTTCGGTCTGGTCCGGTCTGGTCTGGTGGTCTGGTTCGTTCTGGTTCGGTCTGGTTCGGTCTGGTCTTGTCTGGTCTGGTTCGGTCTGGTCTGGTCTGGTCCGGTCTGGTTCGGTCTGGTCTGGTCTGGTCTGGTCTGGTTCGGTCTGGTCTGGTCGGTCTGGTCTGGTTCGGTCCGGTCTGGTCTGGTCCGGTCTGGTCTGGTCTGGTTCGGTCTGGTCTGGTCTGGTTCGGTCTGGTCTGGTTCGGTATGGTCTTCTGGTCTGGTTCGGTCTGGTCTGGTCTGGTCTGGTCTGGTCTGGTTCGTTCTGTCTGGTTCGGTCTGGTCTGGTCTGGTCTGGTTCGGTCTGGTTCGGTCTGGTCTGGTTGGTATGGTCTGGTCTGGTATGGTCTGGTCTGGTTCGGTCTGGTCTGGTCTGGTCTGGTTCGGTCTGGTCTGGTCTGGTTCGGTCTGGTCTGGTTCGGTCTGGTCGGTCTGGTCTGGTCTGGTCTGGTTCGGTCTGGTTCGGTCTGGTCTGGTCTGGTTCGGTCTGGTTCGGTCTGGTCTGGTCTGGTCTGGTTCGGTCTGGTCTGGTCTGGTTCGGTCTGGTCTGGTTCGGTCTGGTCTGGTCGTTCTGGTTCGCTCTGGTCTGGTCTGGTCTGGTTCTGGTCTGGCCTGGTCTGGTCTGGTTCGTTCTGGTTCTGGCTCTGGTTCGGTCTGGTCAGGTCTGGTATGGTCTGGTCTGGTTCGTTCTGGTTCTCCGGTTCGGTCTGGTTCGGTCTGGTCTGGTTCGGTCTAGTCTGATCTGGTCTGGTTCGTTCTGGTTCGGTCTGGTTCTGGTCTGGTCCGGTCTGGTTCGGTCTGGTTCGGTCTGGTCTGGTTGGTCTGGTCTGGTTCGGTCTGGTCTGGTTCGGTCTGGTCTGGTTCGGTCTGGTCTGGTCCGGTCTGGTCTGGTCTGGTTCGTTCTGGTTCGGTCTGGTCTGGTCTGGTCTGGTCTGGTCTGGTTCGTTCTGGTTCGGTCTGGTCTGGTCTGGTTCTGGTTCTGGTTCGGTCTGGTCTGGTTCGTTCTGGTTCTCTCTGGTTCGGTCTGGTCTGGTCTGGTTCGGTCTGGTCTGGTTCGGTCTGGTTCGGTCTGGTCTGGTTCGGTCTGGTCTGGTTCGGTCTGGTCTGGTCTGGTTCGGTCGGGTCTGGTTCGGTCTGGTCCTGTCCGGTCTGGTTTGGTTTGTTCTGGTTCGGTCTGGTCTGGTCTGGTCCGGTCTGGTCCGGTCTGGTATGGTCTGGTTCGGTCTGGTCTGGTCTGGTTCGGTATGGTCTGGTCTGGTCTGGTTTGGTCTGGTCTGGTTCGTTCTGGTTCGCTCTGGTTCGCTCTGGTCCGGTTTGGTCCGGTCTGGTCTGGTTCGGTCTGGTTCGGTATGGTCTTGTCTGGTTCGGTCTGGTCTGGTTCGGTCTGGTCTGGTTCGGTCTGGTCTGGTTCGGTCTGGTTCGGTCTGGTCTGGTCTGGTTTCGGTCTGGTTCGGTCTGGTTCGGTCTGGTTCGGTCTGGTCTGGTTCGGTCTGGTCTGGTTCGTTCTGGTTCGGTCTGGTCAGGTCTGGTTCGGTCTGGTCTGGTTCGGTCTGGTCTGGTTCGTTCTGGTTCGCTCTGGTTCGGTCTGGTTCGGTCTGGTCTGGTCTTGTCTGGTTCGGTCTTGTCTGGTCTGTTTTGTTCTGGTTCGGGTCTGGTTCGGTCTGGTCTGGTCTGTTTTGTTCTGGTTCGGGTCTGGTCTGGTCTGTTTTGTTCTGGTTCGGTCTGGTCTGGTTCGGTCTGTTCTGGTCTGGTCTGGTTCGTTCTGGTTCGCTCTGGTTCGGTCTGGTCTGGTCTGGTTTGGTCCGGTCTGGTTCGGTCTGGTCTGGTCTGGTTCGTTCTGGTTCGCTCTGGTTCGGTCTGGTCTGGTCTGGTTCGTTCTGGTCTGGTTCGTTCTGGTTCGCTCTGGTCTGGTTCGGGTCTGGTTCGGTCTGGTTCGGGTCTGGTTCGGTTTGGTTCGCTCGGGTCTGGTTCGGTCTGGTCTGGTTCGCTCTGGTCTGGTTCGGTCTGGTCTGGTTCGGTCTGGTATGGTCTGGTCTGGTCTGGTTCGTTCTGGTTCGCTCCGGTTCGGTCTGGTTCGGTCTGGTCTGGTTCGGTCTGGTTCGGTCTGGTCTGGTCTGGTCTGGTCCGCTCTGGTTCGGTCTGGTCTGGTCTGGTTCGGTCTGGTCTGGTCCGGTCTGTTCTGGTCCGGTCTGGTCTGGTTCGGTCTGGTCTGGTCTGGTCCGGTCTGGTTCGGTCTGGTCTGGTTCGGTATGGTCTGGTTCGGTCTGGTTCGGTCTGGTCTGGTTCGGTCTGGTCTGGTTCGGTCTGGTCTGGTTCGGTCTGGTCTGGTCCGGTCTGGTCTGGTTCGGTCTGGTCTGGTTCGGTCTGGTCTGGTCCGGTCTGGTCCGGTTTGGTCCGGTCTGGTTCGGTCTGGTCTGGTTCGGTTTGGTCTGGTTCGGTCTGGTTCGGTCTGGTCTGCTCTGGTCTGGTTCGGTCTGGTCTGGTCTGGTTCGTTCTGGTTCGGTCTGGTTCGGTCTGGTCTGGTTCGTTCTGGTTCGTTCTGGTTCGTTCTGGTTCGGTCTGGTTCGTTCTGGTTCGGTCTGGTTGGGTCTGGTCTGGTCTGGTTCGCTCTGGTTCGGTCTGGTTCGGTCTGGTCTGGTTCGGTCTGGTTCGGTCTGGTCTGGTCTGGTTCGGTCTGGTTCGGTCTCGGTCTGGTTCGGTCTGGTCTGGTTCGGTCTGGTCTGGTTCGGTCTGGTCTGGTTCGGTCTGTTCTGGTCTGGTCTGGTTCGTTCTGGTTCGCTCTGGTTCGCTCTGGTTCGGTCTGGTCTGGTTCGGTCTGGTCTGGTTTGGTCCGGTCTGGTTCGGTCTGGTCTGGTCTGGTTCGTTCTGGTTCGCTCTGGTTCGGTCTTGTCCGGTCTGGTTCGGTCTGGTCTGGTTCGGTATGGTCTGGTTCGGTCTGGTCTGGTTCGGTCTGGTCTGGTTCGGTCTGGTCTGGTCCGGTCTGGTCTGGTCTGGTTCGGTCTGGTCTGGTCTGGTTCGGTCTGGTCTGGTTCGTTCTGGTTCGCTCTGGTTCGGTCTGGTCCGGTCTGGTCTGGTTCGGTATGGGCTGGTCTGGTTCGGGTCTGGTTCGGTCTGGTCTTGTCTGGTTCGGTCTGGTCTGGTCTGTTTTGTTCTGGTTCGGTCTGGTTCGGTCTGGTCTGGTTCGGTCTGGTCTGGTCTGGTTCGTTCTGGTTCGGTCTGGTCTGGTCTGGTTCGGTCTGGTCTGTTTCCCGTCTGGTCCCGTCTGGTCTGTTTCGTTCTGGTTCGCTCTGGTTCGGTCTGGTCTGGTCTGGTTCGGTCTGGTCTGGTTCGGTATGGTCTGGTCTGGTCTGGTTCGGTCTGTTCTGGTCTGGTCCGGTCTGGTTCGGTCTGGTCCGGTCTGGTTCGGTCTGGTCTGGTCTTGTCTGGTTCGGTCTGGTTCGGTCTGGTCCGGTCTGGTCTGGTCTTGTCTGGTTCGGTCTGGTTCGGTCTGGTTCGGTCTGGTCTGGTCTGGTTCGGTCTGGTACGGTCTGGTACGGTCTGGTCCGGTCTGGTTCGGTCTGGTCTGGTTCGGTCTGGTTCGGTCTGGTCTGGTCTGGTTCGGTCTGGTACGGTCCGGTCTGGTCTGGTCTGGTTCGGTCTGGTCTGGTTCGGTCTGGTCTGGTTCGGTCTGGTCTGGTTCGGTCTGGTCTGGTCTGGTTCGGTCTGGTTCGGTCTGTTCTGGTTCGGTCTGGTCTGGTTCGGTCTGGTCTGGTCTGGTCTGGTCTGGTTCGGTCTGGTCTGGTTCGGTCTGGTCGGTCTGGTCTGGTCTGGTTCGTTCTGGTTCGGTCTGGTTCGCTCTGGTCTGGTCTGGTTCGGTCTGGTCTGGCCTGGTCTGGTCTGGTTCGGTCTGGTCTGGTTCGGTCTGGTCTGGTTCGTTCTGGTTCGCTCTGGTTCGTTCTGGTCCGGTCTGGTCTGGTCTGGTTCGGTCTGGCCTGGTCTGGTCTGGTTCGTTCTGGTTCGCTCTGGTTCGGTCTGGTCTGGTTCGGTCTGGTCTGGTTCGGTCTGGTCTGGTCTGGTTCGGTCTGGTATGGTCTGGTTCGTTCTGGTTCGCTCCGGTTCGGTCTGGTCCGGTCTGGTTCGGTCTGGTCTGGTTCGGTCTGGTCTGGTTCGGTCTGGTCTGGTTCGGTCTGGTCTGGTCTGGTCTGGTCTGGTTCGGTCTGGTCTGGTTTGGTCTGGTTCGTTCTGGTTCGTTCTGGTTCGGTCTGGTCTGGCCTGGTCCGGTCTGGTCCGGTCTGGTTCGGTCTGGTCTGGTTCGGTGTGGTCTGGTCTGGTCTGGTTCGGTCTGGTCTGGTCTGGTTCGTTCTGGTTCGGTCTGGCCTGGTCTGGTCTGGTTCGGTCTGGTCTGGTTCGTTCTGGTTCGGTCTGGTCTGGTTCGGTCTGGTCTGGTCTGGTTCGTTCTGGTTCGCTCTGCTTCGGTCTGGTCTGGTCTGGTTCGGTCTGGTTCGGTATGGTCTGGTCTGGTATGGTCTGGTCTGGTTCGGTCTGGTCTGGTTCGGTCTGGTCTGGTTCGGTCTGATCTGGTTCGGTCTGGTCTGGTTCGGTCTGGTCCTGTCCGGTCTGGTCTGGTTCGTTCTGGTTCGGTCTGGTCTGGTCTGGTTCGGTATGGTCTGGTATGGTCTGGTCTGGTTCGGTCTGGTCTGGTTCGGTCTGGTCTGGTCTGGTCTGGTTCGGTATGGTCTGGTCTGGTTCGGTCTGGTCTGGTTTGGTCTGGTCTGGTTCGTTCTGGTAACTGTGTTTATGAAGTAAAGCATGTGTGTCTGTTGGTTTGAAGTAAACTCTAGTGTGTAGTGTTTTCTGTGATTGATTGTTATTACTGAAAAAAACCGTTGTGTCTAAGAAGTTGACTTCTTGCGGATGAATTGTGTATTTAACCTTAATGGATGGATGATGACCGTTGAGAATGTTTATAAAATCTGTGAATAACTGGATGTCGTGAGGCCAGGCTGCTATTATGTCATCTAAAAAGCGGTAATAACAAGTGGGTTGATATGGACACTTGGCCAGTGCCTCTCTCTCCCATTCAGCCATGTATATATTGGCGTAAGCAGGTGCACATTTTTTGCCCATAGCTGTTCCCTCCACCTGCAGGTAATAATGATCATTGAATGAAAAGTCATTGCTAGTCAGGCTGATTTCTAACAGTTGTAATATTTCTTTGTCCGGTCTAGTGTTGTCTGGGTATCTCTTAAAGATATTTCTAATTGCTTGTATTCCTGTTGCTGTATAGGCTATCAATATCTATCGTGAATATGTGTGTATGGGAGGGAACAACTATGGGTCCAATCCTCTCCATGAAGTGGTAGGTGTCCCTGAGAAAGCTGGGGTGCCTTGTGGAGAGAGGGTTGATATGGTGATCTATATATTGTGAAATGTTATAGGATTCACGATTGCAGTCTGAGACAATCGGTCTGCCAGGAGGAACTTCAAAGGGAATTGTCCATGTCTCCGGTTCCTTGTGTACTTTTAACAGTAAGTAGAATAGTCTAGGTCGTGGGGTGTCTGTACCGTTGAGAAAGTCCCGTTGTTTTGCTGTGATGTAGTGTTGGTCGTAGTCTTTTTATTATTGTCCTTAGCTGTGTCTGTGGTTGTATACTGTTTTGTACCCAAGTGATCAGTGTCCAGGGGGCAGCGAAGCTAGACTGGCGAGTATTATCCAGGTTAAGAAAACTGGCTGGCTGTGCAGAAGGTAAAGGCCGCTAGCAGTGGCTAACAATGACTAAATAGCTAGTTAGCTGGTTAGCTTCTGGAGGTTCTTGAATGTGTTCTAAAAATTAAAAATAATAGCGATTCCGTATCACATTGGGTGAGGCAGGTTACCGGAAGGTATAATCAAATTAAAAATCGAAAAGAGATTGAAAGAAAATGTTTGGTCCGGTGAGTGGTTGGGACGCTGCGATTCAGACGGTTAGCAGGCCTGTGCTAACAGTTAGTAGGCCGGGGCTGAACAAGGTAGCAGTTAGCGGACCGGGGCTAAACAAGCTAGCAGTTAGCAGGCCGAATTAGCAAGCAAGGAGATAGCAAGGGCTAGAAAGTTAGCCTTTGGGGGACGTCGCGATGGGGTGAGTCTGTTTATGCCTCTTCATGCGGTGACATCGATAGACCTGTCGTGGGTCCGGATATTGTAGCCCAGGAGTATGCTTCGGTGGTAGCACAGGAGCTCTGGCCGGGCTAGCTTCAAGCTAAATGGATGGAAACGCTAGCCAGGAGTTAACATCCGGGGTTGCAGTTAGCTAGTTGTGAAGACCCAGCTGAAAATGTTCCGTTTGCGGTGGGAATCCGGGGATAAAAAAATAATAATAATAGGTCCGTTATGCTCTGGTTAGAGTCGCGTTGTTCGAACTGGCGAGAGCTTTCCGCGCTGAAGGTTAGCTGAAGACCGCTAGCAATGGTTTGCTGGTAGTTAGCTGTCTAGCTTCAGTTGAGGGGTGCTAGCTAGCTAGCTTGATAGTTAATGTTTGCTTTAGTTTGCGCGCCAGCTCTGCAAATTCAGCAGGTGTGTGTGTGTGTGTGTGTGAACGCTTCCAACAAAACTAATGACTTGCAGTGGATCAAACCATTGTGAGGCAAAGGGCGGGGGTTGCAATCTTTTGAAACTTAAAAACGCGCTATTAAGTGTCTATAATCAGCATAAGTGCTTTCATTGCGTTCATTCATATTATTGAAATTACATAGATATGTTTACAGTGATATATTGGGGGGGGAAATCATATTTTTCCCAGGATAGGGGGGTCGTGTCCCCCCCTGGGATTTCTGCCTATGCACGTGATATCTCCTCACTCACGTGGTTGATTGAAGGACGTGGTTGATTGAAGAACTGATTTGTGTTGATGGCAATTACCATATAAATTCAAAGATGAAGAAGGAGGGATGACTAGAAACGATTCAGTTGACGGTTTTATGTGTGGATTAATTGTCGGAGTAGAGGAATTTGTGTAATTCAGGTAAAAAAATAACGCAATGTTTATATCACAGGACAAATTAGCTAGCGGGTTAACTCGCTAAATTGCCATACATGTTTCATGCTTTTCGGCCTGTCCCCAATTTAATGCCATTGGTCACATATTTTGTTTTGATATTTTAACCTGCGTGTCTTTATCGCGTCTGCAAGCACGCAGCTGGTATGTTTATAATGAACTTTATCTGTCGAAAATGGAAATTGTGAGGTTTGAGGTCTTGTGGTGGCTTATGGGGGAGGAAAGGGGGGAGAGTACAGGGGGTTGGGGGGAAAAGAAGGGTGTGGTGTGGGTCCAAATTGTGGGTAGAGCCTATTCTAAATTTAGCTGCTCACACCAATTCTTAAAAATGAGGTCTGCTGTGGTTGTTGTCCAGTGTATCAGGTCTGTTGTGTGGAATTCATCATGGGGTATCTCCAAGAGAAATGGGCCATGTGTGGTGATGTAACCGTTAATGACTTTGAGGTTCCGTTTTCAATCTGGTGAAAGGAGGGGTGAGTGGTTAATAATGGGGATGTAAATAATTGCATTAGGGAAAAAGTGACTCTTGCTTCCTTGTGCATTGATGCATTCTGTTTGATGTTTTGTATGGGTCATTATCCATATTGTTTATGCCCACCGAGAGAACCACTATGCATGCTGGTGTCTAAATGAACCTCTGTTTTCTCCAGGACCTTTTTGAAATGGTAAAATGTTGCTCCAGGGTAACTCTCCACTTGTATGGGTTATGGGTTATGAAATGGAGGGATTCTATTAACATTTGAGTCTCCCAAGACTAGTATTGGTTTATTTCCCTTAAAATTCCAATCTGCCACCTTGCCATTTGGTGTAATACTTAAAGGCCCGTAGATGTCCTCCTAGGATCATAAATTAAACTGAGGTAAGCTCCAAGTTGCCTCTTTTTCTGGGTGGCAGTGCAGAAGTCGATGTGGTGAGAGATTCATTCAACCATAGTGTTGTTAAATATGAACATAAACGCCATATTGTGCATTTAAATGGTTTCATTGTTTTGTTAAAGGAAAGGAAAAACCTAAAAGAGGAAGTGCCAAACTAAAACCAAACAAACCATAAATATATAGAGTAGAAATAAATTATGAATAAAACCATGTTCTTCTCCATCCATTTTCCTGTCTGTTAAAACCCATTTTCTAATACAGGCCATTTGGTGTTATTGTCTGTAGGTTCTGGATCCACTCCCGTGCTGCCCACAGGTCCAGAGGCCCACAGGTCCAGCCTATATGTGACTGTAACCCTGATATGGTAAGGTGAGTGATGGGGTGCTCCTGGAAGTGGGTTATGAGTTCCGTTTGTAGGTGTGCCCTTTTAATGTTATACAGGTGTTGTTTGAGTCTGGTTTCTATGGTGTGTTTGGTTTCTCCAATGTATTGTTTATTGCAAAGTGTACATGTAATTATATAAATGGTGTATGTGTGTTCAATGAATAGGATTCTTGTACTGGTGCTGATGTGTGGCTGTGTATATTTGTAATGACCTTTATCTGTCGAAAATGGAAATTATGAGGTTTGAGGTCTTGTGGTGGCTTACTACTGAATCTTGCTTTGGTGAGGAGGTCCTTTAAGTGTTTGTTCTTTCTAAATGCTGAAATAATTCTGTATGGTTTGAGTGGTATGTAAGTGTGCTGAACTGTAGAGAAGTTGTGTTTGATTGATTGATGTAGGGGTCTAATTCTATGTGAAAATGTGGTTACTAGGGGGATGATAATTGTCTGTTGATTGAGTATTGATGACAAGGGAGAAGAGACAGAGGAAGTGTTCCGGTTTAGTGATTGGTGCAGATCACTTTCCATAGGGGAGTCAGGGTGAGGGAGGGAGATAGGATGAGAACCAGGGTAATGGTACACATTAGGGTTAGGCGTGAGGTTTGGGGAGGGGTCAAGGTTAGGAGTAGGATGATTTGCTGTGGTCTGTGAGTGTTGGATGAATGGGAGGGAGGGCGGCCAATGTGTTTTTAATGGTTCTTAAAAATCGTTTTGAATATCCTCTTCTAAGTGCATTGAATAGTGTATTTATTGCATAATCCAGGTCTTGCTTGCAAGATGATATCCTGTAGAACCGTATAATTTGTGATTTTATTATTCCCTTAAATGTATGTTTAGGATGGTAACTGTGTTTATGAAGTAAAGCATGTGTGTCTGTTGGTTTGAAGTAAACTCTAGTGTGTAGTGTTTTCTGTGATTGATTGTTATTATCTGGTTCGGTCTGGTCTGGTTCGGTCTGGTTCTGGTTCTGTTCTGGTCTGGTCTGGTTCGGTCTGGTCTGGTTTGATCTGGTTCGCTCTGGTTCGGTCTGGTCTGGTCCGGTCCGGTCTGGTTCGGTCTGGTCTGGTATGGTCTTTCTGGTTCGGTCTGGTTCGGTCTGGTTTGGTCCGGTCTGGTCCGGTCTGGTCTGGTCCGGTTCGGTCTGGTCTGGTTCGGTCTGGTCTGGTTCGGTCTGGTCCGGTTCGGTCCGGTCTGGTTCGGGTCTGGTCTGGTTCGGGTCTAGTCCGGTCTGGTCTGGTTCGGGTCTGGTTCGTGTCTGGTCTGGTTCGGGTCTGGTTCGGGTCTGGTCCGGTCTGGTCTGGTTCGGGTCTGGTCCGGTCTGGTCGGTTCGGTCTGGTTCGGTCTGGTTCTGGTCTGGTCTGGTCTGGTCTGGTCTGGTTCGTCTGGTCTGGTCTGGTTCTGGTTCGGTCTGGTTCGGTCTGGTGGTCTGGTTCGGTCTGGTCTGGTTCGGTTCGTTCTGGTTCGGTCTGGTTCGGTTCGGTCTGGTCTGGTTCGGTCTGGTTCGGTCTGGTCTGGTCTGGTCTGGTCTGGTCGGTTCGTTCGGTTCGGTCTGGTTGGTTCGGTCTTGTTCGGTCTGGTTCGGTCTGGTCTGGTTCGGGTCTGGTTCTCGGTCTGGTCTGGTTCGGGTCTGGTTCGGGTCTAGTCCGGTCTGGTCTGGTTCGGGTCTGGTTCGGGTCTGGTCCGGTCTGGTCTGGTTCGGGTCTGGTCCTGGTCTGGTCTGGTCTCGGTCTGGTTCGGTCTGGTTCTGGTCTGGTCTGGTCTGGTCCGGTATGGTTCGGTCTGGTTCGGTCTGGTTCGGTCTGGTCTGGTTCGGTCTGGTCTGGTTCGGTCTGGTTCGGTCTGGTCGGTCTGGTTCGTTCTGGTTCGCTCTGGTCCGGTTTGGTCTGGTCTGGTCTGGTTCGTTCTGGTTCGGTATGGTCTGGTATGGTTCGGCTGGTCTGGTCTGGTCCGGTCTGGTTCGGGTCTGGTTCGGTCTGGTCCGGTCTGGTCTGGTCCGGTCTGGTCTGGTCTGGTCCGGTCTGGTCTGGTCTGGTTCGGTCTGGTTCGGTCTGGTCTGGTCCGGTTTGGTCTGGTCTGGTCTGGTTCGTTCTGGTTCGGTCTGGTTCGGTCTGGTCTGGTTCGGTCTGGTTCGGTCTGGTTCGGTCTGGTCTGGTCTGGTTCGGTCTGGTCTGGTTCGGTCTGGTCTGGTTCGGTCTGGTCTGGTCTGGTTCGGTCTGGTCTGGTTCGGTCTGGTCTGGTTCGGTCTGGTTCGGTCTGGTCTGGTTCGGTCTGGTCTGGTCTGGTTCGGTCTGGTCTGGTTCGGTCTGGTTCGGTCTGGTTCGGTCTGGTTCGGTCTGGTTCGGTCTGGTCTGGTCTGGTTCGGTCTGGTCTGGTCTGGTTCGGTCTGGTCTGGTCTGGTCTGGTTCGGTCTGGTCTGGTTCGGTCTGGTTCGGTCTGGTTCGGTCTGGTCTGGTCCGGTCTGGTTCGGTCTGGTTGGTCTGGTCCTGGTTCGGTCTGGTCCGGTTCGGTCTGGTATGGTCCGGTCTGGTCTGTTCTGGTCTGGTTTGTTCTGGTCTGGTCTGGTCTGGTTCGTTCTGGTCCGGTCTGGTTCGGTCTGGTCTGGTTCGGTCTGGTCTGGTTCGGTCTGGTCTGGTTCGGTGGTCTGGTCGGTCTGGTCTGGTCTGGTTCGGTCTGGTCTGGTTTGGTCTGGTCTGGTCTGGTTCGGTATGGTCTGGTTCGGTATGGTCTGGTTCGGTCTGGTCTGGTTCGGTCTGGTCTGGTTCGGTATGGTCTGGTCTGGTATGGTTCGGCTGGTTCGGTCTGGTCTGGTTCGGTCTGGTCTGGTCTGGTTCGGTCTGGTCTGGTTCGGTCTGGTCTGGTTCGTTCTGGTTCGGTCTGGTCTGGTTCGTTCTGGTTCGGTCTGGTCTGGTATGGTTTGGTCCGGTTCTGGTCTGGTCTGGTCTGGTTCGTTCTGGTTCGCTCTGGTTCGGTCTGGTCTGGTTCGGTATGGTCTGGTATGGTCTGGTCTGGTTCGTTCTGGTTCGTTCTGGTTTGTTCTGGTTCGGTCTGGTTCGGTCTGGTCTGGTCTGGTTCGCTCTGGTTCGGTCTGGTCCGGTCTGGTTCGGTATGGTCTGGTATGGTCTGGTCTGGTTCGGGTCTGGTTCGGTCTGGTTCGCGTCTGGTTCGGTCTGGTCCGGTCTGGTCTGGTTCGGTCTGGTCTGGTTTGTTCTGGTTCGGTCTGGTTCGGTCTGGTTCGGTCTGGTCTGGTCTGGTTCGGTCTGGTCTCGGTCTGGTTCGGTCTGGTCCGGTCTGGTCTGGTCTGGTTCGGTCTGGTCTGGTCTGGTCTGCTTCGGTCTGGTTCGGTCTGGTCTGGTTCTGGTCTGCTTCTGGTCTGGCCTGGTCTGGTCTGGGTTCGGTCTGGGCTCTGGTTCGGTCTGGTCTGGTTCTGGTCTGGTCTGGTTCGGTCTGGTCTGGTCTGGTCTGGTTCGGTCTGGTCTGGTTCGGTCTGGTCTGGTTCGGTCTGGTCTGGTTCAGTCTGGTCTGGTTCAGTCTGGTCTGGTTCAGTCTGGTCTGGTTCAGTCTGGTCTGGTTCAGTCTGGTTCGGTCTGGTTCGGTCTGGTCTGGTTCGGTATGGTTCGGCTGGTCTGGTCTGGTCCGGTCTGTTTCGGGTCTGGTTCGGTCTGGTCCGGTCTGGTCTGGTCCGGTCTGGTCTGGTCCGGTCTGGTCTGGTTCGGTCTGGTCTGGTCCGGTCTGGTCTGGTTCGGTCTGGTTCGGTCTGGTCTGGTTCGGTCTGGTCTGGTTCGTTCTGGTTCGCTCTGGTTCGGTCTGGTCTGGTTCGGTCTGGTCTGGTCTGGTCTGGTTCGGTCTGGTCTGGTTCGGTCTGGTCTGGTTCGTTCTGGTTCGCTCTGGTTCGTTCTGGTCCGGTCTGGTCTGGTCTGGTTCGGTCTGGCCTGGTCTGGTTCGTTCTGGTTCGCTCTGGTTCGGTCTGGTCTGGTTCGGTCTGGTCTGGTTCGGTCTGGTCTGGTTCGGTCTGGTCTGGTCTGGTTCGGTCTGGTATGGTCTGGTTCGTTCTGGTTCGCTCCGGTTCGGTCTGGTCCGGTCTGGTTCGGTCTGGTCTGGTTCGGTCTGGTCTGGTTCGGTCTGGTCTGGTTCGGTCTGGTCTGGTTCGGTCTGGTCTGGTTTGGTCTGGTTCGTTCTGGTTCGTTCTGGTTCGGTCTGGTCTGGCCTGGTCCGGTCTGGTCTGGCCTGGTCCGGTCTGGTCCGGTCTGGTTCGGTCTGGTCTGGTTCGGTGTGGTCTGGTCTGGTTCGGTCTGGTCTGGTCTGGTCGGTCTGGTCCGGTCTGGTTCGTTCTGGTTCGGGTCTGGCCTGGTCTGGTCTGGTTCGGTCTGGTCTGGTTCGTTCTGGTTCGGTCTGGTCTGGTCTGGTCTGGTCGGTCTGGTCTGGTTCGTTCTGGTTCGGTCTGGTCTGGTTCGGTCTGGTCTGGTCTGGTTCGTTCTGGTTCGGTTCGGTCTGGTCTGGTTGGTCTGGTCTGGTTCGGTATGGTCTGGTCTGGTATCGGTCTGGTCTGGTTCGGTCTGGTCTGGTTCGGTCTGGTCTGGTTCGGTCTGTCTGGTTCGGTCTGGTCTGGTTCTGGTTTCTGGTTCGGTCTGGTCTGGTCTGGTTCGGTATGGTCTGGTATGGTCTGGTCTGGTTCGGTCTGGTCTGGTTCGGTCTGGTCTGGTCTGGTTCGGTATGGTCTGGTCTGGTTCGGTCTGGTCTGGTTTGGTCTGGTCTGGTTCGTTCTGGTAACTGTGTTTATGAAGTAAAGCATGTGTGTCTGTTGGTTTGAAGTAAACTCTAGTGTGTAGTGTTTTCTGTGATTGATTGTTATTACTGAAAAAAACCGTTGTGTCTAAGAAGTTGACTTCTTGCGGATGAATTGTGTATTTAACCTTAATGGATGGATGATGACCGTTGAGAATGTTTATAAAATCTGTGAATAACTGGATGTCGTGAGGCCAGGCTGCTATTATGTCATCTAAAAAGCGGTAATAACAAGTGGGTTGATATGGACACTTGGCCAGTGCCTCTCTCTCCCATTCAGCCATGTATATATTGGCGTAAGCAGGTGCACATTTTTTGCCCATAGCTGTTCCCTCCACCTGCAGGTAATAATGATCATTGAATGAAAAGTCATTGCTAGTCAGGCTGATTTCTAACAGTTGTAATATTTCTTTGTCCGGTCTAGTGTTGTCTGGGTATCTCTTAAAGATATTTCTAATTGCTTGTATTCCTGTTGCTGTATAGGCTATCAATATCTATCGTGAATATGTGTGTATGGGAGGGAACAACTATGGGTCCAATCCTCTCCATGAAGTGGTAGGTGTCCCTGAGAAAGCTGGGGTGCCTTGTGGAGAGAGGGTTGATATGGTGATCTATATATTGTGAAATGTTATAGGATTCACGATTGCAGTCTGAGACAATCGGTCTGCCAGGAGGAACTTCAAAGGGAATTGTCCATGTCTCCGGTTCCTTGTGTACTTTTAACAGTAAGTAGAATAGTCTAGGTCGTGGGGTGTCTGTACCGTTGAGAAAGTCCCGTTGTTTTGCTGTGATGTAGTGTTGGTCGTAGTCTTTTTATTATTGTCCTTAGCTGTGTCTGTGGTTGTATACTGTTTTGTACCCAAGTGATCAGTGTCCAGGGGGCAGCGAAGCTAGACTGGCGAGTATTATCCAGGTTAAGAAAACTGGCTGGCTGTGCAGAAGGTAAAGGCCGCTAGCAGTGGCTAACAATGACTAAATAGCTAGTTAGCTGGTTAGCTTCTGGAGGTTCTTGAATGTGTTCTAAAAATTAAAAATAATAGCGATTCCGTATCACATTGGGTGAGGCAGGTTACCGGAAGGTATAATCAAATTAAAAATCGAAAAGAGATTGAAAGAAAATATTTGGTCCGGTGAGTGGTTGGGACGCTGCGATTCAGACGGTTAGCAGGCCTGTGCTAACAGTTAGTAGGCCGGGGCTGAACAAGGTAGCAGTTAGCGGACCGGGGCTAAACAAGCTAGCAGTTAGCAGGCCGAATTAGCAAGCAAGGAGATAGCAAGGGCTAGAAAGTTAGCCTTTGGGGGACGTCGCGATGGGGTGAGTCTGTTTATGCCTCTTCATGCGGTGACATCGATAGACCTGTCGTGGGTCCGGATATTGTAGCCCAGGAGTATGCTTCGGTGGTAGCACAGGAGCTCTGGCCGGGCTAGCTTCAAGCTAAATGGATGGAAACGCTAGCCAGGAGTTAACATCCGGGGTTGCAGTTAGCTAGTTGTGAAGACCCAGCTGAAAATGTTCCGTTTGCGGTGGGAATCCGGGGATAAAAAAATAATAATAATAGGTCCGTTATGCTCTGGTTAGAGTCGCGTTGTTCGAACTGGCGAGAGCTTTCCGCGCTGAAGGTTAGCTGAAGACCGCTAGCAATGGTTTGCTGGTAGTTAGCTGTCTAGCTTCAGTTGAGGGGTGCTAGCTAGCTAGCTTGATAGTTAATGTTTGCTTTAGTTTGCGCGCCAGCTCTGCAAATTCAGCAGGTGTGTGTGTGTGTGTGTGTGAACGCTTCCAACAAAACTAATGACTTGCAGTGGATCAAACCATTGTGAGGCAAAGGGCGGGGGTTGCAATCTTTTGAAACTTAAAAACGCGCTATTAAGTGTCTATAATCAGCATAAGTGCTTTCATTGCGTTCATTCATATTATTGAAATTACATAGATATGTTTACAGTGATATATTGGGGGGGGAAATCATATTTTTCCCAGGATAGGGGGGTCGTGTCCCCCCCTGGGATTTCTGCCTATGCACGTGATATCTCCTCACTCACGTGGTTGATTGAAGGACGTGGTTGATTGAAGAACTGATTTGTGTTGATGGCAATTACCATATAAATTCAAAGATGAAGAAGGAGGGATGACTAGAAACGATTCAGTTGACGGTTTTATGTGTGGATTAATTGTCGGAGTAGAGGAATTTGTGTAATTCAGGTAAAAAAATAACGCAATGTTTATATCACAGGACAAATTAGCTAGCGGGTTAACTCGCTAAATTGCCATACATGTTTCATGCTTTTCGGCCTGTCCCCAATTTAATGCCATTGGTCACATATTTTGTTTTGATATTTTAACCTGCGTGTCTTTATCGCGTCTGCAAGCACGCAGCTGGTATGTTTATAATGAACTTTATCTGTCGAAAATGGAAATTGTGAGGTTTGAGGTCTTGTGGTGGCTTATGGGGGAGGAAAGGGGGGAGAGTACAGGGGGTTGGGGGGAAAAGAAGGGTGTGGTGTGGGTCCAAATTGTGGGTAGAGCCTATTCTAAATTTAGCTGCTCACACCAATTCTTAAAAATGAGGTCTGCTGTGGTTGTTGTCCAGTGTATCAGGTCTGTTGTGTGGAATTCATCATGGGGTATCTCCAAGAGAAATGGGCCATGTGTGGTGATGTAACCGTTAATGACTTTGAGGTTCCGTTTTCAATCTGGTGAAAGGAGGTGTGAGTGGTTAATAATGGGGATGTAAATAATTGCATTAGGGAAAAAGTGACTCTTGCTTCCTTGTGCATTGATGCATTCTGTTTGATGTTTTGTATGGGTCATTATCCATATTGTTTATGCCCACCGAGAGAACCACTATGCATGCTGGTGTCTAAATGAACCTCTGTTTTCTCCAGGACCTTTTTGAAATGGTAAAATGTTGCTCCAGGGTAACTCTCCACTTGAATGGGTTATGAAATGGAGGGATTCTATTAACATTTGAGTCTCCCAAGACTAGTATTGGTTTATTTCCCTTAAAATTCCAATCTGCCACCTTGCCATTTGGTGTAATACTTAAAGGCCCGTAGATGTCCTCCTAGGATCATAAATTAAACTGAGGTAAGCTCCAAGTTGCCTCTTTTTCTGGGTGGCAGTGCAGAAGTCGATGTGGTGAGAGATTCATTCAACCATAGTGTTGTTAAATATGAACATAAACGCCATATTGTGCATTTAAATGGTTTCATTGTTTTGTTAAAGGAAAGGAAAAACCTAAAAGAGGAAGTGCCAAACTAAAACCAAACAAACCATAAATATATAGAGTAGAAATAAATTATGAATAAAACCATGTTCTTCTCCATCCATTTTCCTGTCTGTTAAAACCCATTTTCTAATACAGGCCATTTGGTGTTATTGTCTGTAGGTTCTGGATCCACTCCCGTGCTGCCCACAGGTCCAGAGGCCCACAGGTCCAGCCTATATGTGACTGTAACCCTGATATGGTAAGGTGAGTGATGGGGTGCTCCTGGAAGTGGGTTATGAGTAAATTGTAGGTTGATGTGGGCACTTGGCCAATGCAAGTTCAAAACAGACAGTGTGACCCAATTAAAGGCACTTCCGGTTGGCACAGGAAGCTATACGTAAACACATATCTTGCTTGGGGTATTCTCTTACAGAATCCTGAGTTTAAAGTCTTTATGTTAAAAATTGACTGATCTAGACAGGGTTGAATGCAGTCATTTTCACATTTGCAGGTTATGTACATCAAAATACCTTTTGGGTGAATTTAACCACTTCCGGATGCTCCAGGATGCTTAGATTCGACACAGGTAGACCTCATAGTGGTCTGATGGACTGTCATAGAAGACAGGTTCATAAGGCATTCATAACCCACATAGGCTTCAGGTTGAATTTAGAGGTGCAGGCAATGTATTCCTATGGGGAGAGAAGTCAATGCAAACTGTTTGAAGTAAACACCTTCTTTTAACTGCTAAGGGTTAATGCCACACGGCCAAGGTTAGGCTTGCACGGATCGGGAGGACCTCAGGAACGTACCTGAGGTCGAATTGTGCTTCTCACCCTAGCAGTTCTCTCACTGTCACCCAAAACAAATGACATTTTGGGCCTACTTTTCTCATGGTCGCTGCGCTCAGACCGAGCGAGCTACGGGATATCTCGTTGAACTCTGCACGGCCTAGAGATTATGTTTATGCCCTTGCCTGCTCTCTGTGTCTTTCAGCACCACACCTTTTCACTCCATCCTTGCTGTGTGTGTGTGTGTGTGTGTGAGAGCTTTTCTTTGACATCTGCTGGCGGAAATTACTGATTTACAGTTTAGGAGGGTTACCTAGTCACACATGTGAAGTTTTGGAAAGATGTGACTTTTTTAACCCTTCAAAACAGACAGTGTGACCCAATTAAAGGCACTTCCGGTTGGCACAGGAAGCTATAAGTAAACACATGTCTTTATTGACATAGCCACTTACAGAATCCTGAGTTTTAAGTCTTTAAGTTAAGAATTGACTGATCTACACAGGTTTGAATACAGTGATTTTCATAATGACAGGTTATGTGTTTCAAAACACTTTTAGGGTGAGCTAGCTTGATAGTTAACGTTTGCTTTAGTTTGCGCGCCAGCTCTGCAAATTCAGCAGGTGTGTGTGAAGGCTTCCAACAAAACTAATGACCTGCAGTGGATCAAACCATTGTGAGGCAAAGGGCGGGAGTCGCAATCTTTTGAAACTTAAAAACGCGCTATTAAGTGTCTATAATCAGCATAAGTGCTTTCATTGCGTTCATTGATGGGGTGATCCTGGAAATGAGTCACTAGTTCTGTGTGTAAATGGGCCCGTTTGATATTGTATAGAATGCTGTTTAAGTCTATTTTCTATTGTATACTGGGTTTCCCCAATGTAGTGTTTTTTGCTAAATGTGCAAGTGATTATATACATATATGACATTTGGAGTGTAGAGTGAAATGAAAGACAACCCCCCCTCTCCAAAAGTTGGGTCTGTGCTGTTGTGAGTTGAAAAGACTTGGATAAATTCATGATGAGAGGGGGTCAACTACCCCCTCTGCTGGGTAATCTAAGAAAGCAACTGGGGGAGGAAAGGGGGGAGTGTACAGGGGGTTGGGGGGAAAAGAAGGGTGTGGTGTGGGTCCAAATTGTGGGTAGAGCCTATTCTAAATTTAGCTGCTCACACCAATTCTTAAAAATGAGGTCTGCTGTGGTTGTTGTTCAGTGTATCAGGTCTGTTGTGTGGAATTCATCATGTGGTATCTCCAAGAGAAATGGGCCATGTGTGGTGATGTAACCGTTAATGACTTTGAGGTTCCGTTTTCGATCTGGTGAAAGGAGGTGTGAGTGGTTAATAATGGGGATGTAAATAATTGCATTAGGGAAAAAGTGACTCTTGCTTCCTTGTGCATTGATGCATTCTGTTTGATGTTTTGTATGGGTCATTATCCATATTGTTTATGCCCACCGAGAGAACCACTATGCATGCTGGTGTCTAAATGAACCTCTGTTTTCTCCAGGACCTTTTTGAAATGGTAAAATGTTGCTCCAGGGTAACTCTCCACTTGTATGGGTTATGGGTTATGAAATGGAGGGATTCTATTAACATTTGAGTCTCCCAAGACTAGTATTGGTTTATTTCCCTTAAAATTCCAATCTGCCACCTTGCCATTTGGTGTAATACTTAAAGGCCCGTAGATGTCCTCCTAGGATCATAAATTAAACTGAGGTAAGCTCCAAGTTGCCTCTTTTTCTGGGTGGCAGTGCAGAAGTCGATGTGGTGAGAGATTCATTCAACCATAGTGTTGTTAAATATGAACATAAACGCCATATTGTGCATTTAAATGGTTTCATTGTTTTGTTAAAGGAAAGGAAAAACCTAAAAGAGGAAGTGCCAAACTAAAACCAAACAAACCATAAATATATAGAGTAGAAATAAATTATGAATAAAACCATGTTCTTCTCCATCCATTTTCCTGTCTGTTAAAACCCATTTTCTAATACAGGCCATTTGGTGTTATTGTCTGTAGGTTCTGGATCCACTCCCGTGCTGCCCACAGGTCCAGAGGCCCACAGGTCCAGCCTATATGTGACTGTAACCCTGATATGGTAAGGTGAGTGATGGGGTGCTCCTGGAAGTGGGTTATGAGTAAATTGTAGGTTGATGTGGGCACTTGGCCAATGCAAGTTCAAAACAGACAGTGTGACCCAATTAAAGGCACTTCCGGTTGGCACAGGAAGCTATACGTAAACACATATCTTGCTTGGGGTATTCTCTTACAGAATCCTGAGTTTAAAGTCTTTATGTTAAAAATTGACTGATCTAGACAGGGTTGAATGCAGTCATTTTCACATTTGCAGGTTATGTACATCAAAATACCTTTTGGGTGAATTTAACCACTTCCGGATGCTCCAGGATGCTTAGATTCGACACAGGTAGACCTCATAGTGGTCTGATGGACTGTCATAGAAGACGGGTTCATAAGGCATTCATAACCCACATAGGCTTCAGGTTGAATTTAGAGGTGCAGGCAATGTATTCCTATGGGGAGAGAAGTCAATGCAAACTGTTTGAAGTAAACACCTTCTTTTAACTGCTAAGGGTTAATGCCACACGGCCAAGGTTAGGCTTGCACGGATCGGGAGGACCTCAGGAACGTACCTGAGGTCGAATTGTGCTTCTCACCCTAGCAGTTCTCTCACTGTCACCCAAAACAAATGACATTTTGGGCCTACTTTTCTCATGGTCGCTGCGCTCAGACCGAGCGAGCTACGGGATATCTCGTTGAACTCTGCACGGCCTAGAGATTATGTTTATGCCCTTGCCTGCTCTCTGTGTCTTTCAGCACCACACCTTTTCACTCCATCCTTGCTGTGTGTGTGTGTGTGTGAGTTTAGGAGGGTTACCTAGTCACACATGTGAAGTTTTGGAAAGATGTGACTTTTTTAACCCTTCAAAACAGACAGTGTGACCCAATTAAAGGCACTTCCGGTTGGCACAGGAAGCTATAAGTAAACACATGTCTTTATTGACATAGCCACTTACAGAATCCTGAGTTTTAAGTCTTTAAGTTAAGAATTGACTGATCTACACAGGTTTGAATACAGTGATTTTCATAATGACAGGTTATGTGTTTCAAAACACTTTTAGGGTGAGCTAGCTTGATAGTTAACGTTTGCTT